>NW_024721801.1:0-51393 GCF_018991925.1 Homarus americanus | reverse complement strand
CCTCACAGACAACACCCTCACACACAACCCTCACACACAACACCCCTATATACAACACCTCATATACAACAACACCCCATATAACACCCCATAACAACACCTCACACACAACACCCTCACACACAACACCCCACACACAACACCCCACACAACAACCTCACACACAACACCCCCACACACAACACCCCACACACCATTCCCTAACACATAATATACCCACACACAACAACCCCACACAACACCCCAACATCCTATACCTCCCCTACACACAACAACCTCACACACAACACCCCACACACAACAACACCCTCACACACAACACCCCACACACAACACCCCACACACACACTCACACAACAACCCCAATAACAACAACCCCAACATACTGCACCTCTACACACAACGCCCCCACACACAACACCCCACACACAAAACACTCACACACACCACCACACACCCCACACACAAACCTCACACACTACATCCTAACACATATACCCACACACAACAACCCCACTAATACCCCAACATACTATACCCCACACACAGCACAATCACACAAACACACTCCACACACAGCACCCCACACAACACCCCACACAACACACCACCCCACACACACACCCCCACACACAACACTCACACAACACACTCACACACAACACCATCACACACACTACATTCTAACACATAATATACCCCACACACAACAACCCCACACAATACCCCAACATACTATACCTCTACACACAACACCCCCACACACAACACCTCACACACAACACTCTCACACACTACATTCTAACACATAATATACCCACACACAACAACCCCCACAATACTCCCCAACATACTATTACCCTACAGACAACACCTCACACACAACACCCTCACACACAACACCTCACACACAACACCCTCACACACAACAACCCCACACACACCACCCTCACACACAACGCCTCCCCATCACACCACCCCACACAACACCCCACACACAACACCTTCACACACAGCACTCACACACAACACCCTCACACACACCACCACACACAACACCCTCAAGCAACACCCTACACACTACACCTCCACACAACACACTCTCACACGCAACACCCTCACACAGAACACCCCACATACACACCTTGCACACAACACACCACACAACGACCTCACACACAACACCCCACACACAACAGCTTCACACACTACATCCCAACAAATATAACTAACAACAACCCCACACACACCCCAACATACTATACCTACACACAACAACCCTCACACACAACACCTTACACACCACCTCACATACAACATCCACACACACACCACCTCACACAACACCTCACAACAACACTCCCCACAAATTACACTCCACACACAAACACTCACACACAACACCCCACACACAACACCCCACACATAACACCCCACACACAACACCCCACACACAACACCCTCACACACAACACCCTCACACACAACACCACACACAACACCCCACACACAACACCCCACACACAACACCCCACACACAACACCTCACACACAACACCCCTCACACACAACACCCCCACACACAACACCCCTACACAACACCCCACACACAACACCTCTACACACACCACCCCACACACACCACCCCACACACACACCTCACACACAACACCCTCACACACAGCACCTCACACAACACCTCACACAAACACACTTCACACACAGCACCCTCACACAACACCCTACACAAAACACACTCACACAAAACACACTCACACACAGCACCCCCACACGCAACACCCTCACACACACACCACACCCTCACACACACCACCCCCACACACAACACCCCCACACACAACACCCCACACACACCCACACACAACACCCCACACAACACCCTCCACACACAACACCCCACACACACCACCCTCACACACACAACTCACACACAACACCCCACACACAACACCCCTCACACACAACACCCCACACACAACACCCCACACACAACACACTCCACACACACACACAACACCCCACACACAAACACCCCCACAACCACCCCACACCAACACCCCACACACAACACCCCACACACCACTCACACACAACACCCCACACACAACACCCCACACACAACACCTCACACAACACCTCACACACAACACCTCACACACAACACCACACAACACCACACACAACACCTCACACAACACCACACAACACACCCTACACACAACACCTACACACAACACCACACAACACCTCACACACACCACACAACACCACACACAACACTTCACACACAACACCCTCACACACAACACCCCCACACACAACACCCCACACAACACCCCACACACAACACCCCACACACAACACCCCACACACCACCCCACACACTCACACACAACACCCCACACACAACACAACACCCCACACACAACACCTCACACACAACACACACAACACCTCACACACAAACCCCACACACAACACACTCACACACAACACCCACACACAAAACCCCACACCACACCCCCACACACCACACCCCACACACAACACCACACACAACACCCCTATATACAACACCCTCATATACAACACCCTCATATACAACACCCTCACACACAACACCTCACACACAACACCCTCACAACACCCTCACACACACACAACACCTCACACACAACACCCCACACACAACACCCTCTCACACATCACCACACACAACACCACACACAACATCCCAACACATAATATACCCACACACAACAACCCCACACAACACCCCAACATACTATACCCCACACACAACAACCTCACACACAACACCCTCACACACAAAACACTCACACACACCCCCTCACACACAACACCCTCACACACAACACCCCTTACACACAACATCCTAACACATAATATACCCACACACAACAACCCCACACAATACCCCAACATACTGCACCCCACACACAACACCCTCACACACAACACCCTCACACACAAAACACTCACACACACCACCCTCACACAACACCCTCAGTGTGATCCCCTCACACACAACACCCCACCAGAGCACCCCACACAACACCCCACACAACACCCCACACACAGCACCCTCACACACAACATCCTCACACACTACATCCCAACACATAATATACCCACACACACAACAACCCCACACAATACCCCAACATACTGCACCCCACGCACAACACCCTCACACACAACACCCCACACAAACACTCACACATACCAACCCCACACACACCTCACACACAACACCCCACACACAACACCCTCACACACAACACCCCACACACAGCACCCTCACACAACACCACGCACAGCACCCCACACAACACCCCACACACTACATCCCAACACATAATATACCCACACACAACAACCCCACACACACCCCAACATACTGCACCCCACACACAACACCCACACACAACACCTCACACACAAACACCCACACACCACCCCACACAACACCCCTCACACACAACACCCCACTCAGAGCACCCCACACAACACCCCACACACAACACCCCACACACAGCACCCTCACACACAACACCTTCACACACCTACACAACACCCTCACACACTACATCCTAACACATAATATACCCACACACAACAACCCCCAATAATAATACCCCCAACATACTGCACCCCACACACAACACCCTCCACACACAACACCTCACCAACACCACACACAACACACCCACAACACCCACCACACAACAACACCCCACACACAACACCCCACACAAACACCACATCACACACACCCCAACAACACACCTCACAACAATCTCCCCACACACAACACCCCCCACACCAACACCCCCAACACAACACACCTCCACACACAACACCCCAACACAACACACCACACACAACACACTCCACACACACAACACACCTCCACACACAACACCCCAACACAACACACCTCCACACACAACACCCTCCACACAACACACCACCACACACAACACCCCAACACAACACACTCACACACAACACCCTCCACACACACCCCCTCCACACAACACCCTCACACACAACACCCCACACACACAACACTCCAACACAACACCACACACAACACACACAACACCCACACACACCACACACCCACACAACACCCCAACACAACACACCCACACACAACACCCTCCACACACAACACACCTCCACACAACACCCCAACACAACACACACCTCCACACAACACCCCAACACAACACACCCCACACACAACACCCACCCCACACAACACCACACACACCACCACACACAACACACCCACACACAACACACTCCACACACAACACCCACACACAACACCCCCACACAACACACACCTCCACACACAACACACCTCCACACACACACAACACCCCACACACAACACCTCAACACAACACACACTCCACACACAACACCTCCACACAACACACCTCCACACAACACCCACCACACACAACATCCACCACACACAACACCCACCACACACAACACACCACACAACACACCTCCACAACAACACCTAACACAACACACCTCCACACACAACACCCCACACAACAACACACCTCCACACACAACACCCTAACACAACACACTCACACACAACACCTCAACACAACACACCCACACACAACACTCTAACACAATACACCACCACACACACCCCCACACACAACACCCACCACACACAACACCTCCACACACAACACCCTCCACACAACACCCCAACACACACCTCCACACAACACCCCACACACAACACCCCCAACACAACACCCCAACACAACACCTCCACACAACACCCCACACACACACCTCCACACACACACTCACACACAACACCCTAACACACAACATCCCCAACACAACACCTCCACACACAACACTCCCCAACACACCCCCCAACACAACACACCTCCACACACAACACCCCAACACAACACACCTCCACACAACACCACCACACACACACACCCCCCACACACAACACCTCTAACACAACACTTCCACACACAACACCCTCCACACACAACACACCTCCACACACAATCTCCACACACAACACACCCCACACACAACACCCCCAACACAACACACCTCCACACACAACACCCCTAACACAACACCCCAACACAACACCCACCAACACCCACACAACACACCCCCAACACAACACACCTCCACACACACCCACCACACACCTCAACACAACACACCTCCACACACAACACCCACACACAACAACCCCACACACAACACCTCCACACACACCCACCACACACAACACCCCCACACACCAACACACCACCACACAACACCTACACACAACCAACCACACACCAAACACCCCACACACAACCCACACACACCCCCAACACACACCCACACACACACCCCCACACACACACTCCCCACACACAACACCCCAACACAACACCCTCCACACACAACACCCCACACACACACCCTCCACACACAACACCCCACACACAACAACCCCACACACAACACCCCTCACACAACACCCCACACACAACACCCCACACACAACAACCCACACAACACAACCCACACCAACCTCACACAACACACCCACCACACACCACAACACACACAACACCCCACACACACCACACACAACACCCCACAACACACCCCACACACAACACCCCACACACAACACCCCACACACACACCCCACACACAACACCCCACACACAACACCACACACAACACCCCACACACACAACCCCACACACAACACCCCCACACACCCACCACACACAACCCCACACACAACACCCCACACACAACAACCCCACACACAACACCCCACACACAACCCCACACAACACAACACACAACACCCCCACACACAACACCCCACACACAACAACACACAACACACACCACACACAACACACCCCCACACAACACCCCCACACACACCCCACACACAACACCCCACACACAACACACCCCACACACACAACACCCTCCACACACAACACCCCCACACACAACACACCCACACACAACACACCCACACACAACACCCACACAACACAACCCACACACAACACCCACACAACACACACCCCACACACAACACCCCACACACAACACCCCACACACAACTCCACACACAACATCCCACACACAACACCCACACACAACACCTAACAACACAAACACCCCACACACAACAAACCCCACACACAACACCTCCACACACAACACCCCCACACAACACCCCACACACAACACCCCACACAACACACTCACACACAACACCTCCACACAACACCCCCTCACACACAACACCCCCACACACAACACCCACACACACCACCCCACACATATACACCCCACACACACACACCCCACACACAACACCCCACACACAACACCCCACACAACACACCTCACACACAACACCCACACACAACACCCCACACACACACCAACCCCACACACAACACCCACACACAACACCCACACACAACACCCCACACACACAACCCCACACACAACACCCACACACAACACCCCCACACACAACACCCACACAACACACCTCACACAACACCTCCACACACAACACCCCACATACACACACCCCCACACACACCACACAAACACCCCCACACACAACACCCCAACACAACACACACACAACAACACCCTCCACACACACAACACCCCACACACAACACCTCCACACACAACACCCCACAAACACCAACACAACACACTCCACACACACACAACACCCCACACACAACACCCCACACACAACAACCCCACAACACAACACCCAACACACACCCACACACAACACCCTCCACACACACCCACCACACACACCCCACACAACACACCCCACACAACAACCCCCACACACAACACCTCACACACAACACCCCCACACACAACACCCCCACACACAACACCTCCACACACAACACCCCACACACAACACCCCCACACACAACACCCCACACAACACACAACTCCACACACAACACCCCACACACAACACCCCACACACAACACCCCACACACAACAACTCCACACACCAACACACCACACACAACACACCCCACACACAACACCCACCACACACAACACCCACCACACACAACACCCCAACACAACCACTCCACACACAACACCCCCACACACAACACCCCAACACAACACACTCCACACACAACACCCACCACACACAACACCCCTAACACAACACACCTCTCACACACACACCCACACACAACACCCACCACACACAACACCCCACCACCAACACACACCCACACACAACACCCCACACACAACACACCCCAACAACACCCTCCACACACAACACCCTCACACACAACACCCCCCACACAACACCCACAACACACCCCCACACAACACACACACACAACACCCACCACACACAACAACCCAACACAACACACACCCACACACAACAACCTCCACACAACACCCCACACACAACCCACCACACACAACACCCCACACACAACACCCACCCCACACACAACACCCCACACACAACACCTCCACACACAACACCCCACACACAACACCTCCCCAACACAACACACACAACACCCACCACACACAACACCCCAACAACACACCCACACACAACACACCTCCACACACACACCCACCACACACACAACACCCCAACACACACACCTCCACACACAACACCCCCAACACAACACACCCACACACAACACACCCACACAACACCCACACAACACCCACCACACACAACACCACACACAACACCCCACACACACAACACCCACCACACACAACACCCCACACACAACACCTCCACACACACACCCACCACACACAACACCCCAACACAACACACCTCCACACACAACACCTCACACACAACACCCCCACACACAACACCCCCAACACAACACACCTCCACACACACAACACCCCCAACACAACACACCTCCACACACAACACACCTCCACACACAACACACCTCCACACACAACACCCCCACACAACACACACCCACACACAACACCTCCACACACAACACACCACCACACACAACACCCCCAACACAACACACTCCACACACCAACACCCACACAACACCTCCACACACACCCTCCACACACAACACCTCCACACACAACACCACCTCCACACACAACACCCCACACACAACACCCACCACACACAACACACCCACACACAACACCTCCACACACAACACCCAACACAACACACTCCACACACAACACCCTCCACACAACACACCTCCACACACAACACCCCCACACAACACACCCACACACACAACAACCCCAACACAACACACCACCACACACAACAACCCCACACAACCCACACACAACAACCACCACACAACACACCCACACACACACACAACACCCACACACAACCAACACACACCACACAACACCCACACACAACACACTCACACACAACACCCACCACACACAACACCACCACACACACCACCCCAACACACAAACACACCCACACACAACACCCCACACACAACACCCCACAACACACCTCCACACACAACACCTCCACACACAACACACCTCCACACACAACACCCCAACACAACAACACACCCACACACAACACCCCAACACAACACACCCACACACAACACCCCAACACAACACACCACCACACACAACACCCCACACACAACACCCACCACACACAACACCCACACACAACACCCTCCACACACCCCAACAAACACACCTCCACACACAACACCCCCACACACAACACCCCAACACACAACACCTCTAACACAACACCCTCCACACACAACACCCTCCACACACACCCTCCACACACAACACCCCACACACAACACCCCAACACACAAACACCCCAACACAACACCCTCCACACAACACCCCAACACAACACCCCAACACAACACCACTCACACAACACCCCAACACAACACACCCACACACAACACCCACCACACAACAACCCACACACCAACCCCAACACAACACACAACACCCACACACACACCCACACAACACCCCACACACAACACACCACACACAACACCCCAACAACACACCTCCACACACACAACACCCCCACAACACCCCCAACACAACACCCACCACACAACACCCACACAACACACCCCAACACAACACACCCACACACACACCCACCACACAACACCCCCAACACAACACACCCACACACAACACCCACCACACACAACAACCCACACACCAACACCCACACACAACACCTACCACACAACCCCAACACAACACACACACACACAACACCACACACAACAACCCAACACACCCACACCAACCCACACACACACCCACACACACCCCACACACAACACACCCACCACACACAACACCCCACACACAACACTCTAACACAACACACACTCCACACACAACCCCCCACACAACACCCCAACACAACACCCACCACACACACAACACCTCCACACAACACACCCCAACAACACACCCACACACAACACCCACCACACAACACCCCCAACACAACACCTCCACACACAACACCCCCAACACAACACACCTCCACACACAACACCCCACACACAACACCCCACACACAACAACACCCCCAACACAACACCTCCACACACAACACCCACACAACACCTCCACACACAACACCCCACACACAACACCCCCACACACAACACCTCACACAACACCCCACACACAACACCCCACACACACAACCTCACACACAACACCCCACACACAACACACTCACACAACACCCCACACACCACACACCCTCACACACCACACCCCTCACACACAACACCCCACACACAACACCTCACACAACACCTCACACAACACCTCACACAACACCTCACACACAACACCTCACACCACATCCTAACACACACACACACAACAACCCCAACACAATAAACCAACATACTATAACTCTACACACAACAACCCCACACACAACACCCTTACACACAACACCTCACACAACACCTCACACACAACACCCTCACACACAACACCTCACACAGAACACCACACACCTCACATCCTAACACATAATATACCCACACACAACAACCCCACACAACACCTCAACATACTATACCCCACACACAACACCCCACACAACACCCTCACACACAACACCTCACACACACCCTCACACACAACACCCCACACACACCACCATCACACACAACACCTCACACAACACCCCACACACAACACCCCACACACTACATCCTAACACATAATATACCCACACACAACAACCCCACACAATAACCCAACATACTACACCCCAACACACAACACACACACACATACAACACCCCACACACAACACCCTTCATACAACACCTCACACAACACCTCACACACACACACACCACCTCACACAACACCCCACACACAACACCCCATCACACCACCTCACACAACACCACACAACACCTTCACACACAACACCCCATACAACACCCTCACCACACAACACCCTCATCACACCACACCCTCACACAACACCCTCACACACAACACCTTCACACACAGCACCCCACACAACACCTCACACACAACACCCTCACACACAACACCCCACACACAACACCCCACACACAACACCCCCATACACACACCCTCACACACCCTACACACAACACCCCCACACACACCACCCTCACACACAACACCCCTACCCACACATCCTAACACACTACATCCTAACACATAATACACCCACACACAACAACCCCACACAATAACCCCAACATACCACACTTACACACAACACCACACACACAACACCTCACACACAACACCCCACACACAACACCCTCACACACTACATCCTAACACATAATATACCCACACACAACACCCTCACACACAACACCCTCACACACAGCACTCCCACACAACACCCCACACACAACACCCCACACACAACACCACACACAACACCCTCACACACAACACCCCACACAACACCCTCACACAACAACACCCCACACACACAACACCCCTCACACACAACACCCCCACACCTCACACAACACCCCACACACAACACCCTCACACAACACCCTCACACACAACACCCCACACACAACACCTCACACACACCACCCCTACACAACACCCTCACACACAACACCCTCACACACTACATCCTAACACATCACCCACACACAACAACCCCACACAATACCCCAACATACTATACCCTACACACAACACCCTCCACACACAACACCCTCACACACAACACCCTCACACACAACACCTCCCACACACAACCTCTCCACACACACCAACACCCTCACACACAACACCCTCACACACCCTCACCCTCCCACACAACACCCTCCCCTCACACGCCCACACGTCTCCCACACACCACCTCCTACTCCTCCCGCAACTCCCCCACACCACATATCCACACATACCAACACCCTCCCTACGCCCACACCGCACTCCTCACACACAGCCCTACATAACACCTCAGACACACACTCTCACTCCTCAAAACTCTCACATACAACCTCTCACACACAACTTTCTGACACACAACACCCTCACCCTACACTCCCACACTCTCACCCACCTGACCCTCTACCCCTCCCCCATCACACTCTGACACCTCACACACTCCCACTCTCACACAACCTCCCCCACACCCTCTACCCAACCTCACACAACACCCTCACACCCTCCACACACACACCACCCTCCCCTCACCCCATCCCTAACACATAATATACCACACAACAACCCACACAATGCCCCAACATACCATACCTCTACACACCCTCCACACACAACACCCTCACACACAACACCCTCACACACAGCACCCTCACACTACCCTCACACACAACACCCTCACACAACACCCTCACACAACACCCTCACACACCAACACCCTCACACAACACCCTCACACAACACCCTCACACCCCCACACCCTCACACACAACACCCTCACACACACCCTCCCCTCACACACACAGCACCCTCCACACAACACCCTCACACACAACACCTCACACAACCACCCCACACACACCACCCTTACACAACACCCTCACACCCTCCCCACACACTACATCCCTAACACATAATATACCCCACACAACAACCCCACACAATCCCCAACATACTACCACTACACCACCCCTCCAACACCCTCACACCCTCACACACAATCCCTCCACAACACCCACACACAACACCCCCACACACAACACCCTCACACACAACACCCTCACACACATACACGTCTCCCACACACACCACCCTCACACAACTCCCTCACGCAACTCCCATACACACTACATATCCACATACAACACCCTCATACACACTACACTCCCACACACCGCACTCTCACACACAATACCCTAACACACAACACCCTCAGACACAACACTCTCACTCGCAAAACTCTCACATACAACACTCTCACACACAACTTTCTGACACACAACACCCTCATACACTACACTCCCACACATAACACTCTCACACACAACACCCTGACACACAACACCCTCATACACTACACTCCCACACATAACACTCTCAAGCACAACACCCTGACACACAACACCCTCACACAATACACTCCCACACATAACACTCTCACACACAACACCCCCACACACTACACCCTCACACACTACACTCCCACACATAAACTCTCACACACATGACCCTCACACACTACACCCCATACACTACACTCCCACACATAACACTGTCAAGCACAATACCCTGACACACAACACCCTGACACACAACACCCTCACACTACACTCCCACACATAACACTCTCACACACAACACCCTCACACACTACACCCTCATACACTACACTCCCACACATAACACTGTCAAGCACAATACCCTGACACACAACACCCTCACACACTACACCCTCATACACTACACTCCCACACATAACACTCTCAAGCACAACACCCTGACACACAACACCCTCACACAATACACTCCCACACATAACACTCTCACACACAACACCCCCACACACTACACCCTCACACACTACACTCCCACACATAAACTCTCACACACATGACCCTCACACACTACACTCCCACACATAAACTCTCACACACATGACCCTCACACACTACACTCCCACACATAAACTCTCACACACTACACCCTCACACACTACACTCCCACACATAAACTCTCACACACATGACCCTCACACACTACACCAGAAATACCCTGTTGTAACTGCGTCAGTAGTGAATGTAGAAAGTAGGTCGCAAAATCTGTATAGCTCTAGGTTGCTGCTAAGTTCTCCAGTTCTCCTGATTCCTAAGGCTTCTAAGTTTTAAATTCTCTGCAGTTTTTCAGGTCAGTGGGTCGAAACGAGTCATCTGTTAGATCTGGATAATTCTAGGCAGTTGAATGAATAATAAATTACACGTCGCCCTCAGAGCGATGCTTGGCGAAATCTCTGTGTGGTCGTTGAAGTTGAAAACCAAGCAAAGCAAATATAAAGACTGTGGAAACAAAGGAATAAGAATAACGAATAAATATCCACACAACACAACGACTAATAATGATAAGTAATATTCCCATTTTATGAAGTAACTATAAATAGATAAATAATGAAGAATGAATAATCAGGAGTCAAGGATGTAACACGGTAATTATCATATAATGGATTATTGATAATTAATTTATTCCCAGCTATAAGTGTCTGGTTAAATAATTCGTGTAGGAGTGAACATTAAACTAAACTCAGTACAAGATACACACACTTGAGGTCATACGATGGAACGACTAAAAAGTTTCTCACTACGAGTAACTAACATTTAATAGTGTAGGAGATGGTTTTGATAGGATTATATTTTTACGGCTGAATTTCATCCAATTGGGTGTTATCTGGTGTATTTTTTATTTTTATTTATTAGGCCAGTGTATGGTGGACTGTGTAGCAGGATTTTGTCAGTGATATTTTGTCCGATGGGATTGTGTTCGGCGGGAGCTGTGTACACTTGAAATTTTGACTCGTGATTTTGTCCTCAAAATTTTGATCAGCAGGAATCAGTCCGTTAGGATTTTGTCCAATGTGAATTTGTCGGCTCATGTAGGTAATGAGCCAGCTATAGATATCAGGTAAACAACAGAAACAATATGCAGTGGAACACACAAAAGGTTCCACTGTTCTACTATACACACGTAACGACAATGATTGAGCAGTTAAAAAATTACCATTACATTAAGTCCATGTTAAACTACCGTCCTGAAATTATTTCCTGGTATTTTACCTTTGTGTTGTGGAGTTTAAAAGTGTGTTAAGGCGAGGCAGTAAGAGGAAGCAGAGCGGCATTAGGTGTAGTGTATATGTTTCCTCTTCTTGGGTAATGACCGGAGTATTTCTCTCTTGGACCGAACTAACCCATGTCTTGACGCACTGATGTTGACAACTTACTGGTACTGTACCTTCCCTCTGCTCACCTTGTATAAATATTAATACTGTTACTAATACTGGTAATGATGTTATTATTATCATCATTATTATGAGTGGTAGTATTAATATTAACGTTTGTAATAGTAGTGTGTGTGTGTGTGTGTGCACAGGGTGTGGTGTAATGCGTCTAGTGTGGCAGCATTATGTTAGTGTTAAGGTGCAAGCACTGCTTGCTCCGTCTCGCTTTCAGCTACCCCCGCTGGCTAGCCCTCGTGGTGAACAGGGAAGTAACTTGCACAAGTCTTTTCCTGCCAGTTGACACCCTCTTCACCATCAAGACTCCTGCTGTGCCTCCTCGTGGCAACACACGGTAACTGGGTGCCTCGTGGGCTCAGGCGAGACCAGTAGGGGATCTCGGAGCAGCAGTGTGCCCCACTAGCATGTGGACACATCCGGGCGCCTACCAACCACTGCCCCGCTGCTTGTGGATTAACCTTGGTAGGTATAAGGCTACGGGAGTAAACCCCGAACGAAAAATCTGCCGTGGAGCCCCGCATCAGGCAGACATGCTTACAGAGCTCCAACAAGACCCCAACAGCAGTATAGGCAGAAGAGGTGACCAACATGGGAACCCAACTACTACACCAGCAGATGAAGGCAATGCATGATAGACAGGCTACTAAGGTGAAACCCAACAAACTGGGCTATCGGCAGTCCATTGCAACTCTCCCTCTCCCCAGTCGTTGCAACACTTGCACCACTGGATCAGGAAAAGAGAGAGCCAAGATGTGTGGTTGCAGCCTGCGCTCCTGTCTCACCACATAAATCAACTCACGTGCAGCCATCGTGCTGCTCATACTTCTCATCATCATCAAAACCCTTATACCCCAAAAATTCCTATGGCCATGGACGAGTGGCGACGGGGACAGACAGAGATGGCTGCCGAGAGTCTCTGCTAACAACTCTGCACATGGGCGGCATAGATAAGATGGTTGTTTATGCACTGGGATCAAGGCAGAAGTGCAATCCGGTCCTGTCTATGCGACTGAGCAGCCCTCTCGAGGACCCACTCTGCTCACCACACACATAGGGAGGGGACTAGAAAAGGTACCCTAAACATAGTCTGCCTAAAGAACCATCCTGACTGCTCAACCGCAACCAGCCTCCTGTTGGTAGTAAGCAAATGTTAAACACCGATGTGGTGAGATGTGTCACACTAGAAACTATTAACAGACACATAGAGAGAATTAAATCAAGTGAATGTTATGCTTTTACTGATGGTTCTGTGCAAACAAACACAGGTAGAACAGGCTGTGCAATTGTAATATATAAAGAAAAAGATATGATAGTGTCAAACAAACAAAGGCTGAACAAATGGGCCAGCACAACACAAACTGGAATCTACTTAGCCACAGACTACCTCAAAGAAAATGGAGGTGGGGTGATATTCTGTGACTCTCAAAGTGCTTTGAAATCAATGAACAGCCCGTCAGGCTCTATGTCTAAAGTTGTATGTGATATTAAAAGGAATGTGATAACTGCCAATGAGAACAACTTTCGTATCGAATTTGTGTGGATTCCATCCCATGTTGGAATCAGATATCATGACCGTGCTGATAGACTGGCCAATGAGGCATGTAAGAAAGAAAATGTTGACCGTGACCTTGGCCTGTCCAATGCTGTAATTAAAAACATTCAAGTCAGAATCATGAACTCTGATATAGAAGAAGTGAGAAATGCAGAGAGACCTGACAGTTGTAGCATTAGTAAATATGACAAATTTTGTGACAAGAGGTACCGGTATGGCCAGCATAAGGACAGAACCAGACAATGTGATGTAGTCGTGGCCAGAATTAGGCTAGGATACAGACACATCTGGCAAGTTAGTAACGCTGTACCCATACCGGAACACTCAGCATGTAAACTTTGTGATAAACCTTTAAAACATACACTTGAACACTATATTATTGAATGTGACACTGTCAAAGACTTCAGGCCAACTGACTTATTGTATCTAGAACTATGTAATTACTTCATTGAATCAGGTGTGCTTGAGGACATTCTTGCTGTTTATCCCAAATTTGCTAGCCCACACTGATTAGTCTTCAATTAGAATATGACTCTAATGTATGTGATCCACTGACCTATATATACTGCTAATGAATATGATGTATTTCCTTCTTTGTGTACGAACCTCTGTCCTGCATAGCAGTGAACAGTGGCATTACCCACATGAATCTGACCTATATATAGTGTCAATGAATATGATGCATTCTTTGTGTACGAACCTCTGTCCTGTAAGGCAGTGAAGAGTGACATTACCCACATGAATCTGACCGACGTATATGTATGTATGTGTGCGTATGTGTATATATATGTACATGTATATGTGTATGTATATATGTATATGTGTGTATATGTGTGTGTGTGTGTGTGTGTGTACATATATGTATATGTACTGTCAATGAATATGATGCATCTCTTTGTGTACGAACCTCTGTCCTGCATGGCAGTGAACAGTGACATTACCCATATGAATCTGACCTCTATACATTTGTAGCTATTAATGAATATGATGTATTTCTTTGTGTATGAACCTCTGTCCTGCGTGGCAGTGAGAAGTGATACCACCCTCAGTGTCAAGACCTGACTGAATTACTCAGAATAGGCAATCTGTACTACAAGCTCTGCCAATAAATTTGTTAAACTAAAAAACGCAACCAGTAAGGACATTCTATGTGGTCGAAAAAATATCATAATCATAGATCAAAGCAAAATCGAGCTGTACAACCTCTTATGACCACTGCATGGAATGTCAGGACACTTCTGGTTACTGGCACAAATGAGCATCCTCAAATAAAAATCTGTCCTTGTGGCAAAAGAGCGGGCTAAATATAACATTGACATAGCAGCCATTACTGAGTCCCGGCATCCATATGAGGGTCGACTTACAGAACGGGGGTCTGGCTATACTTTCTTTTGGAAGGGTAAGCATTTATGGAATTGGCTTTTCCTTCCGCCATTGCATCCTAATTACGCTAACTGAAATGCTTGTTGGGATCAATGAGCGCCTCATGACGCTCCGAGTCCCACTGAATCACTTACGTCATGCTTTCTTCATCAGTGCATACATCCCAACACTGGATGCAGAGGATGACATCAAGGAGGCCTTTTATGCTGACCTTGACAGAGTGATAACCTCTATCCCCAGAGAAGATAAGGTTGTGCTCCTAGGTGACTTCAATGCCAGAGTTGGCACAGATGCTAACATTTGGCAGGAAATCATAGAGAGAAATGGACTATGCAGGTGTAATCACAATGGCCTACTCCTCCTCAGCAAGTTGCTGCCCACCTCTCTATCACCAATACCTTGTTTAGGCAAGCCAAAAAGTTCATGGGTTCGTGGCAACACCCACGATCCAAACACTAGTATCTCATTGACTACATTATTGTCAGAGAAAATCACCGAGATGTCCTCATAACCCGAGGCATGTGTGGCTCAGACCATTGTGACACTGTTCATCAGCTCGTCAGAGCCAAGCTCTCACTTCATGTCGCCTCAAAACGGCGAAGGCAACATGCTTCCAGAAGTAGTTTTAAGTCTAAGCATCTGGAGGAGCCAGTGCTATCACATGCCTTCAGAGAGCAGCTCGAACATGGGTTGATAAATAACCCAACAACAAACAACCCAAATCCCAGTGCCGAATGGGGTATTCTCGATACTGTCATGACAAAAACCTGCAGAGAGACCCTCGGCCAGATAGAAAGAATACACTGACCAGGAAATGATAAAGGTGCTGCTTTAACTGAATGGCAGAACAACCCTCAGTATCGAACCAAAGCTGATACCTTCCACAAGAAGAAAGCGGCAGCCCAGCGTGAGCTTCCAAACTTAAAGAATGATTTGTTTAAAAATAAAGCATGTATAATGCAAAATCTTGCAGATCAACACAAGATACGCACGAATTTTTCAATACCACTAAAACATTTTAAGTGTTAATCACTCATGGCGTAGCCCCCTCCTCTCATCCGACAGTAACCCCCTAATTAAAGACAAAGAAGGCCTCCTTCAGTGCTGGAAGGAGCACTACCATTCGTTGCTCAATCGAAACACCGATGTGAATATCTTGACTACCCAGATGAAAAATATTAAAGCCTCAGGGCGTGATGGAATCCCAGCCGAGGTGTATAAAGCAGAAGGAGCTCTTCTTATTAGCCGTCTTTACTCTCTCCTGGAGAATATATGGGAAAAGGAGGAAATCCCCTAAACTCTTAAAGACACCTCCATCATCAATATTTATAAGAACAAAGGGAGGCCTGTCTGGCTGGCAACTACAACTCGATGTCGCTGCTGTCCGTAGCTGGCAAGATTATTGTCCGAGTCCTCCGAAACAGATTTCTTCCTGAGGCGGAAGACTTCCTCCCAGAATCTCAATATGGCTTAAGACCATCACGAGGCACCACTGACATGATCTTTGCTGCCATCCAGATACAGGAAAGTGCAGAGAACAACGTCGTGATCTGTACATGGTCTTCATCGTCCTAACCACGACCTTCGGTTCGGTCAACAGGGAAGTCCTCTGGCGGACCCTCAGCCGTATCGACTGCCCACCAAAATTTATCTCCATTGTGAGGCAACCCCACGATGGCATGAACGGCAGTGTCCTACACAATGACACCCAGTCTGGCGCTCTTCCCCATTCAAACGGGGATCAAACATGGAAGAGTACTGTCATCAATTTTTTTTCTCCATTTTTTTGGCTGCTTTCCTTACTCGTGCCAGTGCCAATTTAGCCATCTGGGTGGACATCCAATACCAGATGAAGGGTCTTTTCACATAAGACGATTCCAGGCAGGAACAAAGGTGTCTGAGCTTCAATATGCAGATGACCTCACTCTTGTTACTCACACTGATTGCGACGTACAGGAGATCCTGAACACCTAAGCAGATGCTTACCCACACTTTGGCCTTGATAGTGAATGTACGTAAGACTCGGATTCTCTTTCAGTCTGCCCCTGGTTCAGCCACACCTGCATCATCCATTAAGCTTAATGGTACTACCCTTTCTAATGTTACCCACTTTCAGTATCTCGGCTCCCACCTGTCCACCACCGCGGACACCGATGAAGAGTGTCAACATCTGACCAGATGTGCATCTCGAGGCCTTGACAGAATCCGTACCCGCGTCTTCAGTTGTGGGGAGCTGAAATTATCTCCAAAGCTACACGTATATCGGCAGTGGTCCTCCCCACCCTGTTATAAGGCAACAAGATATCGGTCACGTACAAGAGGCACCTAAAGGCACTTGAAAACTTTCAGGAACGTAGTCTATGTTCCATCCTCCTAGTTCGTTGGGAAGACAAGATGAAAAATGCTGGTATTCTCGCTGTGGCTACCATTATCCATGAACAACTATGTTGGACGGGTCATATTATCCACATGGATGACAGTAGACGGTCAAAGCTGCTACTTTACAGTCACCTAACGAATAGTAAATGTAACGCTGGCGGGCACCTGAAAAGGTACAAGGATAATCTTAAGACAAACCTGAAAAAGTGTCAAATTGTCCCCTTCACCTGGGAGACGATTACTACACATCGTAACGGTTGGAGGAACACCACACGAGAAACTCACAATACTTTCCAGTTAGCCCGACTGCATACCAAGGCAGAGAAGCGCCTCCACATGTGTAACATCTGTGGACGACACTGCCGGTTCCGCATCGGCCTCTCTAGTCACCCCAGAGCTCACCAACGAAGGTGATATCCCTAATAACTCATATCAATGTCTCATAGCTGGATGATTGTCATACTCAATTCCGAGTGACAGCAAAGTAGTAGTAGGAGTAAAAGTATCAGTAATATTTTTAGTATTATTAGTAGTATCAGTCATAGTAATTGTACTATTATTAGTAATATTATCTGTAATAGTAATAGTATTAGTATTAGTAATAGTATCAGTAACAGTATTAGTATTATTATAAGGTGAGTAAAAGTACCAGTACAGTAATAGTCACAGTACTCAGTAGGGCAACATTGTTCTGGGGTCATAATATATTCCAACACCTCGTGAATATTGTTTTCAGTAAGAGACTAGACCCATGGACCCCCAGTCCACGGGTAGAGTTTGGGGAGTCTTAGGGGTTTAGGGGTAGAGTAAGGAGAGTCTCTGGTGTCCCGGGATGGAATGAAAAAGTCATAGAGGTCTGGTGAGAGGATTAGAGGGTCTCATGGGTTCGAGGTTGGGGTTGGGTTGGCACAGAGATCTAAAAACAACAAATACGGCACCTGAGTGTGTGTGAGCTGTACAGGATGTCTGGTGTATAACAGACTTAACACAGTTGGGGAAAAGATATAGACATCATTGTGCAATGAAAGTTGAGATCCAAATGACTGCTGGTAGGTTAAAGTCTCAATGTTCATTGAAATTGATGTCACAAAGACATTGAAGACCCGTTAAACTTCCTGATATCCCTGATAACATTCCACTTTAAATATGAAACAATGTTGTCGAAATAGATGTTGTGAAGGATGTCATGTGGTCGACGTGTCAAGGAGCCAAAGTTTTCAACATTAATGATAGTGGTCCAGCACCTTGCAGGATATACATAGTTCACTTTCTAATATTCAAAGGTGATTATTGTTTACATTGATTGATGTGTGTTTATTACAGTTTCTAATATTGTTAAAGAAGTTGAAGTTCCAAAACGTATGACATCAACACTTACAGACTGCGTTGATGTTGCTCTTCCATGTATGGACACACCTTGTCATGTATATTCATGATTAGTCATCAGTGGACTTCTACATTACTGAAACCGCCATAGAGAGACCAGGACACAAACAAACAACAAATCTACGCCCTTAAGGCTTAAAGGTTCCAAAGTAAAATTTTCTTTAAACGTTAAAGTAAGAATATTTAAACCACGAAACCAAGATGGCGACCAAAACTTTGGTATAGAATCTCTGAGTCTCAATCATAACTAGATGCATTATTACCTTAATATGTAGCGTAGGAAGCAGAGACAATGTGCACCATCAGCGACACATTCACAAGGTAAACAACCCCAGAACTTAGACCATTAGCGTGAAGCCCTGCTGCTCTACAGATGATACACAGGGACGTCACCTGTGGTCTAGGTACGTCTAGGTGATCTAGGTGACAGGTGAGGCAGGGCACCTAGAGGATTAGCTCACAGTGACCACTTGTGAAATAGTAATATTACCTCCTAGACTACCGGGGATCCAAAAGTTATATCTGGACTACTGAATTTGGTCTCTCAACACTGGAAGTTGTGTCTATAGATACGTAGTAAATTTATTGATTCTTAGGATTATGATTGTAAATTCTGAAGTGAATAAATTTATAAGTCCCTTCTGAAGACTACAAAAATTTGTGATGTATAAAATGACTTTGTGAGGTATATTAGAAGGCGTGTATCAAGATGTGATATTCTCCCACAGTGATCTTAATAATACCATCTTAAACACATAAACACTACAAAAGTAACTGTATTCCTTACTTTTATATATATATATATATATATATATATATATATATATATATATATATATATATATATATATATATATATATATAATATTCAGAAATTTCAGTGTAATTTCAAACGCCGCGCCATTGGCGATACTGAGTTCAAGGTCGTCTGAGGGAAGAGAGCGCTCCTGCACGTAGTGAGAGCTTTTGGAACTAGTCCTATGCGATATTAAATGTAGTTTACCGAAATAATAATGATGCGATTCATGAAGTTAAGGGACTATTATTGAATTTGAAATTAATATAGATCGTTTACCAGTCTGAATAATGTTACGGGTGTCCCAAGAAAGTTATTAGTTAGGCGGAAAATATGTCACGTAGGCCTAAGCTACCACCTTGGGTAAGCACAGCCTGGCTGGTCCTCAGTCAGACGACAGCTGTCAGATTGACAGACGTCCCTGCGTGTCCGTCCACAAACTGTCACGTGGTCTAGTCACCTGTGTTGCGCTATTGCAGTATAACAAGTAAGTCTCATTCGATCTCAGACAGGTTTAGATAGGGCAGTGATAAAGTTAACAAGAGCTAACAGTGAGTTCATTCTAGGGTTTCCGTCAGAACCCACTTGACTGCGAGAAATTGACTGCCAGACATTGACTGCCGTTTGAGACTGCCGTTGATGATTGATGATTAGCGATTGTCGTAGTTGGAGCGATCAGTGCAGGTCACTGGTTAGCAAGAGATCTCTTGAGTGAACAAGTGCTCCCGACAACTAAAACGACAAGGGACCAGCATCAGCAACGGGTGATCAGTTCTTCCCACGTGGGTGCACAACACCACGTGTCTTCGGTCAGCTAGAAGTATTACCTACTGGCCAGGGTCACCTGTTGGCGTTCTCTCTTCCCGCCCATGGAAGGACTGAGAGTACACTGAGGCTATCTGAGTAAATTAATGGTCACACACTGAGACCAGGAGTCTAGGGGATACCTAGAGAAACATTTTATCTCCCTAATTACGGGTGTATGTTGAGTTGGTGGACTCAGTAACTTCTTAATAATAGTGATAATATTTTTGTGTGTAGTTAATACCATTTCTTCAGTTACTGATATTATCTTGATGTGTGTAGTTCAATATTTCTTAAGCAATTTTGATAGTATTGTTTTTTAATGTTTGTGTCACTAATTGAAACCAGAGTGATACTGTGATTTAGTTCCTTTAATGCATTTAATATTTCTTTATAATTTCAATCTCAGGTATAACCTTTGTTCCCCTGAGTAGTGTTTAAGTTAGGTTAGGAAGTGTGCATCTGTTAGGGGTAATATAATTTTGTTGAGTGCCCTGAAGGCCGATTCAGGGTGGAGTTAATAAGTTCTTATTTGTTTTTACCATTTTCTCAGTGATTGATATTATATTGTTGAAAACCCTTAAGGCCTGCATCTGTTGGTGTAACATAATTCTATTGAGTGCCCTTTAGGCCTATTCATGGTGGAATTAATAATTTCTTATGTTTATACCACTTATGCAGTGGTGGATTAAGGTGTGTCATACGGAGGCGAATTTTGTTTTTTTGAGTTTGAAAAATCGGCCCATGGTATTAATGATGTAGTTCTATGTGCAGAATCATGTGATATCTTCAGATTTGAAAAGTTTTTATTTTTTGCTAGGTAAATTTTAACTTGAAATCTTATGAAAATTCAGTATTCCCACCCTTTTACCAACACCACTAAATAGCTTATTTAAAGTAAAGTAAATGCATCAGGTTAGAAGGAAAAATATCCAAAGTGGCAGAAATAGATTCTTGACACATTTATTAAATTTAATATTCCTTTAGAAAACAAAATCATCAAATACAAAAACCGGTTTTACTACTACGACCTGGTGTTGCTGCACACCATAGTGAACATGTCTTTCTTGCTTCTGTTTCTACTCATCACCTCCCTGCTGACCACCTGAGCTCGGATGCAGCCTTCCCTCCTCTCCTGGCTGTACACGTGACTGCTGGCCTCGCTCACTTGCTGTACACAACGCTCTATACTCTGGGTATGCGAGGGCCAGGCAGGGACATGCATGGGGTTGTCCAGGAAAGCTCTGACTTGAACATTGGTGAGGCTGCAGGTAAGAGGGGCTCTTTGCCAGCCTGGATGTTATCCAGATCTATGGAATCAGTGAGGTCTTGGCACCTAGATTGACTTCAGGGTCTTCCTGACCTGAAGAATCGTCACCAACTGATTCGTCTGCCCAGATCCTCTCATAAGTCTCATATCCAAGATCTTTTTGACTGCCACTCTTCTCTCCTCCTCATCCTGCAGAGCATTGTCACACAGAACTTTGCCTCAGGATGAGCATGCCAGAAGATCTCCTCACAATCTGCTCCTGGCGTCTGAACAACCTTCCTTGGCTGACTCCTCCGGAGCTCAAGCTGGAAGAGAACATGCCTCGGACCTTCGGAGAACGATGACTTGACCTTGGTGTTGAACCAATTTGGCAAGTAGACACTCACGATGAGTTGGACAATAAGTCTCAGGTTGTGAAGCTGGTTCCCTTTCAGTTTATGATGAGCGACTCAAATTCTGCAGAACCTGAGAGCCGTTGTGAGCCACCTAGAATGTGAGACTGGACCTATCTGCGGGTAAGCAAGTCTATCAGGCATGACCCCAGTTTTGATGGCACTGCAAATCATGTAACCATAGTACTGAGGTCAGTACTCAGGTCGTCAATGACAGTATGTACCAAAGCTCCGCGTGGAGGGCCAACTGTGATTTTCAAACCTCGGATTTATTTTCTAACTCAGTGGCAGAGTCCAGCATCTTGCCAAAGGACCAGACCATCTGTTGTTTGAAAGAGTCTTGCCATCCAGCTCCTGGATCAGATGTCTGAGTTGCAACTCGTTGGTGTGGAGGTCACAAACAATCCAGACCAGCTTCCTCCCAATCTTCCGCTCTATCCACTGTATGACCCCCCCATTGCCACCCTGTGTTCGTGTTGGTGCTGTCCCCTCCAATGGCTGCAGGGTCTGGTCTACGTTCCTCTCTCTGAGCCAGTTCACAATGATATCTGCCACTACCTCAGCTGGTTTCCTGATGTCATCTTTCTCTGGAGTGAACTGCCACAAATACTTCCCTCCTGGTTCACTGCAGCAGGAGTAGTGTTCCTCCTTCACCATGGCAGGGAACAACTTGTCAAAATCTCCAACTTTCATGAACACTTTAGTGTCATCCCTTCTCCCATCAAAGAACAAACAATTGATTCCATTTTCTCTTATCCCCTTATCAAACTCCTCTTCTAGGTTACTGACAAGTTTCTCCTGAACTCTCCTTACTTTGTTATGATCTATCACCAGGTAGACATCATCGGAATTATCAAACCTGCAAATCCCAATCCAGGCAGCTGTTGCTATCTCTGCAGTTTCTCTGAGACCAGTGTGGTGTGGCATGCTGGCCAGAGCTATACTCGGGATATCTTTCCTATTTCCAGGAATCTTATATACACGGAAGGTTTGGGATCATTATTTTTCTGGGTTAGGGACAAAAGTCACCATTCTTCTGGTCAGCACTCGGATCAGCCATGGGGAAGATCATTAAACTCTGAATCAGCTTGACTCCAATCATCGGCCTTTTTTTACACTCACCCTAGGCCTTCTCAAGTCTCTTTCCTCAGCAACTCTTCTCCTCTTCTGTCTCTCTGTGGCAGCCTCCTGTCTCTTGGACTCCGGAATATCTTGGCTAGAAATCATGAGAGCCCTATACTGCCAGTCATCTCTCTCTGTGCTTTGACAAATGCCAGTTCGATCACAAGGAATCTTCAGTTCCACGCTTGCAAATACAGGAGATGTGGGCCTCGGATTTACAGTCACGATCGCATCAAACTCAGGACAGAGAACAATTGGGCACTTGCAAAAAGTAATTATGTCAAATAACTGGTCAGTTGCTTGTAGAAGCTGTCCTTAACTGCAAGTTTTTCTCTCCCAAGGGAATATCTCTTGCCTTTTCCCAACTGGCTAGCAGTCTCTCACTAATCTTCTTCTGACTTGTTATGACTGGAGGCTTGAACTGAGCGTTAGCCAGAGTGTACTGTGCCAAGACAGCTTTGGTCATATTACTGGCAATGTCTTTGTTTGTGTAAGTTCTTTGGTTCTTTTCACTGATTTGCCTGATTAAAACACCGTATCTCAAAGCATCTCTCAATGTAGGCAACTCTGACTTCAGGAGCTCTCTCCCAGACCCAAGATAGTGACTGAGATGGCTGGATTTTTGGTTCCTCGTCCTGACACAAGCAGCCATCGCAAATATTATCAACTTATAAATGCATCAGAATCTGAAACAGAAAAAAATATTGTTAGTTAGGTTGTTAAAGAATGAAGTCAGAAAGCAATGTTCACTATTTAATTGTAATGCACTAATGCAGCTGTACGTTAGATTTTCGATAAATTTCACGCTAAAATTTACCTAGTAAAAGGTTGCAAAATATTAAAACTGAAATTATTTTCCGTTTATATACACTAAAATCTACCAAAAAAGTGATGGGCCATTAGTTTTAGCTGATCTTCCCTCCTATGACACACCCTATTGGTATAGGATATTCTTTGAAAACCCTTAAGGCTTGTTTCATGTGTGCAAGCAACAATTCTCAATACTTTGAATTTATTGTTGTCTAATGAGGCATTGTCTGAGTTTCTAATAATTTCAATATCATGTTTAACTTTTATTCCCCAGAGTAGTGTTTTAAGTTCAGGTTAAGAGGTGTGCATATGTTGGTGTACCATTATTTGATTGTGTCTGTAGTGTTGGAGCGAATATAAGTGTCTAAATTTTACACTGTGTCTCATTCATCCTAATCACAGATGCTATCCTTCCTCGGGTCACGGAAAATTCATTTTGTTAGTAAATTTAAGTGTTCTTGTGCTGGTTCGGGTTTTTTCTCAAAGGGGCGCTTTCACTGCAATTTCTCTCTAATAATTAATAAACCCAAGTCAAGTGAGAAATTGTAGTCCAGTAATTCCGACCGGTTACACATATATACAGTATACACTAGCGGAATCGCCGCCCTCCGGGTGGCTCTTTCGCTAGGCAACGGTAGGACGCCACCATCCGGGAGGCTCCACATTGTCTCACTGTAGTGCATTAAGGTAGACCACATTTTTGGTTTTGTCATTAGCAGCAAGTATTTACAGATTTTTGCCAGTTCCCACTCTGGAGCATCCAACATAGAACTGTCCATGAGAGAAGCAAGGAAACACCTAGTTTAGGCCAACCATCTTTAGGGACTGTCCCTGGCTTTTGTAGATGGTCATGGCAAAGCTCACTTTAACCGGGAACTGAAGTCGCTTGAACTCAAATGGCAGGTCAGTGGTGATGTGAGGTATCCTTGGTATAAAAACGTCCTCTCCCTTAGCTTTTCCTGTCAGTATTGTAGCTTCCAGTACATGTGGCATCATGTTCTTCTTGCGAGCAACTCGTCTCTCATTTTGAGTATGATGTCTCGTTTCTCAAACTCTTGACCGACAATCAGGATGGCTACTTCATCAACTTCAGGAGCATTGAAACTTCTTTCATGTTCTCCCTTAGGGGTCGTGTCTTCTTTGATCCTGACTTTGTACTCGTCAGAAGGCATGTTTTCCAGGGCATTTAAATGACTGTACATATATGTTGCGCTCATGCAGTATTTCTTTGTTAGATAGGACAATGTCATGTCTGACACCTTGAATATTGCCACACCTGATAGTAGTCTGCTTTTCATGATCTCCCATGAAGTAGATTTGGATGAACTTTGCCTGCTCATCTTCCAGTGGTAAGAGGGATCCTGCTTTTGTGATAGACTTGACCCTGGAGTTAGAATGTTGGTATGTATCCGTGCTCACGAACTCCTCTGGTAGCTCCAAAGGATGTCATCTGGTAGCATGAATTGTACTTCAGTATATTTTCCAAGAAGTGTTTTGACTCTGGTGTTGTTCCCAGCATCAGAGTCTTCAATGTTTGTGGTGATTTTTTTCAAATTTGGCAGTTGTACTTTCCCATGAGAGCAGCACAGTCCAGCAGATACTCCTTTATACTTCTTTGCACAGCAGTGTTCAAATTTCTTATCCATGTTGCCAATGACAACAGAGGGATACTTTTCATATTCTATCTCATTGTCATAGTTGGCTCTTGCAAGTGGGTGCTGTATGTATATTCTGTATTATGTATGCTGTATTATATATTATGTATGTATATTATGTATGTGCTCCATTTATATATATTATTTATTCAGCCTAACTAGCAGTGTGTGGCAATGTAATTACCATGTCCCACATGCTTAATTAATGTGCCTGGCGACATATGGAAGCTGTTAGTGTGTCACTTGCCATCCGTCGCCTATAGAGCAGTTGACCAGCAGACGGGTTGAGGAGCGCTACTCCCCTTGTGTACATATCTCTTATCCAGTAAATCGAACCTACAAATTTATACAGGTGTTTGTGTTCGCTCCTGTATATTGAACTTATTACCCAGAACACTGTGTATTCTTTCTTAGAATTCTGGATCCCGCAGCTCTCTGTCTATTAGCCTTCAAACGAATTTCATGCTCTTGATCATTTTCTAGAGAAGGCCTTTCTCCTGTTTGCTATCTGTCAACATTAAGACGGGATTCCCTTTCCTGATCTGTTTCCTGTGACCAACTGTCCACCGTTCGCTCTGGGCGGCTCATCCGCTAGGCCACTGTAGGACACCACCCTCCGGGAGGCTCCACATTGTCTCACTGTTCAGTCCCCAAAACTTCTTCTTCCATCAATAGTTCATTAGCGGTGTATGTAAGTTCCACCATGTTTTTCACTACAACGGTACAGCAAAGTATATTTTCTTAGCATAAAACTGTTATTATTTTATTGTCTAATCATCACTACATATAACACCATCCATCATCACTACATATAACACCACCCATCATCACTACATATAACACCATCCATCATCACTACATATAACATTATCCATCATCACTACATATAACACCATCCATCATCACTACATATAACACCATCCATCATCACTACATATAACACCACCTATCATCACTACATATAACATCATCCATCATCACTACATATAACACCATCCATCATCACTACATATAACACCACCCATCAATATCACTACATATAACACCATCCATCATCACTACAGATCGGTAATGTAGTTTCCGAGATTCTCGTGCGGAGACACATACACACAAACACACAAACAAACACACACACACACACATACTTCTTTGTTATATACAGTATATATATATATATATATATATATATATATATATATATATATATATATATATATATATATATATATATATATATATATATATATATATATATATATATATATATATATATATATATATATATATATATATATATATATATATATATATATATATATATATATATATATATATATATATATATATATATATATATATATTAGGGTGGTCCTTATTTGGGGCAAAAAACAAAATTTGCTATTTGTTTGTCACAGACACCTGGCAAAAATTTTCATTTGGGGTAGAAACATTGCCTGTAAAATAGTTTTTAAATATCTTAATAATTAAAGGTTGCTCAAGGTCAAATGAAATTTAACAATATTAATGCCTATGCTTAATGTTCATAACACATCATTTTCTAGCCCCCAAGCCTGGGCCCCCCCCCACTTAATCTAAGTGGGTATTAGCTGCTCAAGGCAGGGGTCGCATGAGGACCAGTCTCACTGTTTGTCGCCCAGTAAGGTCTGCTTGAGGGCATTAGGGAATGATTTCCTGTGGTCAGCAACTGCCTGCAGTAGATACTGCAGTTGCTGTTCGTCCTTGGTGATGCGGCCTGAGAAATCTTGGACTAAGGCTACTCCTCTTTCTGCATGATCATTGATCACAGACAAAGCTTGTACACTGGCTTTCGCATTTTGGAAGCCAGGATCATCTTTCCACTGTTCTACAGGGAGGGCCAGGAAATCTGTATTCAAGTTGAGCTTTTTGAAAAATGACTTTGTGTTCTTTGTCGTGAAATCATATAGGTTCTTCACTTGGAGTGTGTCTGGATTGATTGTAACCCGTTTGACATGCTTTTCTTCTCCAATAACGATGTTCATAGCTTCCAACATGCTGTCCTTCACTGCTGGGAGAACATCGTCATCAAAGAAGACCAATGTAACCAACTCTTCTGACAAGTACCAGAGGTGTCTCATCATTTTGTGGAAAGTTGCCTTTGATATGGCATCGCTGATGGTACTGTAGTCTTGTAGAGCTTTAAGCAACATTAGATCTCGTTTTGGTGCCTTTGCAGCAAGTGGAGCAGTTGTCCAAGCCTTCACATATATTCGGGCAAAGAATATGCACAAATCTCTTAGTCCTCTGTTCTCCTTTGGAGTAAGCTTAAACTGAGAACGGAATAACCACAATTTGAAGGAATAAATGGTCTTTGCCATCCATCGTGCTTGGTGCATTGCACCAGGAGCAGAAAGTTGTACTCCCCGAGAAAGTGATGTGCCAAGGAAGATGGAGGCCAGCTCTAGCAGCTCTCGATAATCATCTCGAAGGTGTGTCTCCAATAGAGCCTTCTCAATGAGGTTGGTTAGATCGTCCCTAACAGCTCTGATAGATTCTTCTGCCAGATCGTCGGTGGAGGAGTCTTCAAACTTCTGCTTGTCAATTTGTTCCCATTTGGCTTGGAATCTTCGGAACAGCTGTATGTCAGGAGCAGCTGAGTGCCCCATTACAGCTTCAAAACCAGCTCCAGCTACAAGTTCTAGTATATGGTGGCGGCAGGCAAAATATAGCAAATCACGACCCAGCAACTGCTCACTTTTGACACACTCACCCTTGTGGTGACCAGTATTTGAGCTTGTTGTATCAAAACACACTGCCATGCACGATGTCTGCAATGTGCCATTACTGCAAAGCCTTCACAACAGCTTTTGCTTGTTCATCACAGGTACCAGAGGGAAGTTTTGGAACAGCAAGAAGCTGGGAGGTGCCATTGCCTGAGACAAGAACTGGGAGTCTGTCAACATGGCCCCCATGCCCCGTCAAATCAGGCATCAATTTACCATCCCAGTGAACAATTAAAACTGACTCTGGTTTGAAGTTTGAAAGGATTTCAGCTGCCCTGCTACTGCAATGATGCTGACGTTTCCTCCTGATGCTTGATCGATTCAGAATCAATTCACTGACATCATGGCCCAGACTCCGAGCAGTTTGCGTGACAATGTGCATGGCCATTCTATCTGAGGACTTGGTCCGATCTAATGCTGCAGAAAATTCTGAAGTTAGAACTTCTTTTCACTCACGCTTCTTGACAGTCGGTGGAGTTTGAAGTGCTGATGGGCCAGGAACTGGGTTGGATTCCTCAGAAGAAGACGTACTACTGCTGTCCAAGACAACGATGGCCTGGCATTTTTTGGCTTCTTCCTCTGCACTGTCTGCAGCCAACTTCCTTTTCATTGCTTTATTGAGAGTCTTTTCTCGTCGTTTTTATCTTTTCAGGAATACTTTGTCAGGAGATGACATTGCCCCACGACGCCCCTTTTCTCGTTGCGCTATTAAGAAATTCTTATCTTCCTAAACTGTCATTATATTCAAAGCATTCACATGTGCAATGTCAAAGAGATCTTCAAATGTATCAGTGAACTCTTTCTCTTTCTGCTTTTGAGTTTCTGTCTTTCTTGAAGAGTTCTTTTTCAAACTACTCCGCTTGTCAAACATTTTGTGTACTTGATTCACACAATCTGGTTTGTGGTGTGTGGGAATGTTTGCTTTTGTCCAAAATTGAAGAACTTTGTCTGTGACTTCCCAGCTGCCACGCTGATGGGTTTTTTCTGTATGCGATGCAGGCTTAAAAAATACTGTAACACTTGCCTGTTTAAAGGTAACTTAGCCCCTGTAATGTCATCACATAATGTCTTTATCAAATACACATTTTCTCGTGGTTTTACTCCTGCATTAGCCATTTAGACCTGAGGAATAAAGAAATTAACTATTAATATAAATTAATAATGAGAATACTCTGCAGAACTGTTTCTAATTTCCCCAATCATCAATCACGACCAGCAAAAACTCACCACAATCGTGACAAATGCGACGCACTAGTGGTGGGCGTAATCGGCTACAAAGTAATCGACTACATCGATTACTTAATATTTGACAGCTTTGAGCAACCTCTAAATATTAATATATTTACAAATAACTCTACACACAATGTTTTTGTCCCAAATGGACACTTTTAGCAGGGTCTGTGGTAAAAAATTCCAAAGTTGAGAAATAAGGACCACCCTAATATACTGTATATATATATATATATATATATATATATATATATATATATATATATATATATATATATATATATATATATATATATATATATATATATATATATATATATATCGATAAAACCACATAGAAGAAGAACCGCAACACCTTCAGTTCATCGCACAAAAATTTGGCTGCCCTTCATTGTTTGTTGATCGTTGTCTTAAAAGGGCTAAAAATTCCCTTTATTTTACGCATACTAGACAAGTTCCTACATTTAAGAATATTTTGACTCTACCTTATCGCAATGAATTTGTCCCGTTAGTTCAAACCCTTTAATTACTAAACATTAATGTTGTATTTAAGTATGACTCAACAATTACCAGTATGTTAATTAAGAACAGCCCAATCTTGAATGTAACTGGAAATGTTTGCTGTATTTCATGTATCAATTGTAATGGAAATTATATAGGTCAGACTGAGGAAGCATTACAACTTAAATTAAACAACACTTTTCGTTCATATAAGGAACAATTATCATCCCATGGATTGGTAAAACAGTATACAAGTGTTTAAATCAACATGTGTCACAGAAAGACTTCTGATTGAAGCAAGTCTGATTAAGGAAATTAATTCTATAAGCCTTAGTGATGGTCAGTACAAAACTGATAATATGTTATAAAAAATTATTCATCAGTGGCTCAAGGTTAAAAATGCTTTGAAAGCCTGTTCATTCGTCTTATTTTTAAGCAACGTGAAACTCCATTAGGGATGTCTTAATAACATTTTATGGATTCCAGATGGGAAACACGAGGCTACATATTTATCTCAACAGTCCACATACACGTGGACTTCCATATATAAACATACCTCACTAGATGGGAATCGAACTCAGGACCTCTGCGAGTGTACAGGGATCACTACCACCGGGCCACGAGGATCACATATTTGTCACGGGAATCCTCGATGGAGGTTCACTTTGCTTAAAAATAAGACGAATTAACAGGTTTGGAGTGACATAAAACAAAGACTAGGATGGATTTTGTTGTCCTTGTGACGCGGTGGTAGCGATCCCTGTTCAAATATGACATATAGACATATACTGTACATGTTGGTGTAATATTGTGAAGAATAAAAATACAATCTCAACAAGAGAAACAAGGTGGAAAAATATTAAGACATATGCAGCATGAAGTATACACACACACACACACACACACACACACACACAAGAGCAGTTTCTTTAATTTTTCGAGACTTTGTTGATAATAATGTGTATTTAAGAGTCGCCGGGAACTGATAGGCTGGAAGTAAGATTTCACTCTCTCTCTCTCTCTTTCTCTCTTTCATTTTATCTCTTGGGATATTTGCAGGAACCTTGAACTGATAGCTCAAGGTGAGTTCTCTCTCTCTCTCTCTCTCTCTCTCTGTCTGTCTGTCTGTCTGTCTGTCTGTCTGTCTCTCCCTTTATCTCTCTGAATATCTCATAATAGTTAAAGTTAACAGATGGGGTGCGGGCAAGATTCTTCTCTCTCTCTTTCTCCGGGGATATCTTTCAGGATTCACGAAAAGTTTAAGATCAGAAAAGGTGTCTCTCCTTTTTTTTTTTACTGGGAAACTCTTGCAAGTTCAGGAAGATCATCTTACAGTAAGATTTAAGTAAAATCAATTATTATTAACTCGCACACACACACACACACACACACACACACACACACACACACACGCGCGCGCGCCTCACACCACACACACACACACACACACACACACACACACACACACACACACACACACACACACACACACACACACACACACACACACACACACAGTTCTAGTAAAGGCGCTGTGTGTTTGTATCTTGAAAAGATGAAATAATTGGACAAAGGTTAAAATATTGCATTTTTTACCCCAAAATATGTGAGACTTATCTATACTGGCAACTCACAGGCTTTGAGAACCAATATATTTGACCCAGGAATTGAAAGGATATTTGAAGGAGAACTGTATTTATGGCAGAAGACAAATAGCGTTCAAGACTTGTCTCACACTCTCCCAACCTTCTCTCACACTCTTCAACCTTCTCTCCACTCTTCCAACCTTCTCCACCTCTTGTCGTCTCTCCTCTACCAACCTTCTCTCCTCTCTCCCAACCTTCTCTACTCTTCATCCTTCTTACACTTCCAGCCTTCTCTCCTCTTCCAGTCTTCTCCACACTCTTCCTTCACACTCTCCAACACTCTCCTTCTCTCACACTCTTCCAGTCTTCTCTCACACTCTTCCAGCCCTTCTTTGAACTCTTCCAGCCTTCTCCTTCTCTCACACTCTCCCCTTCTCTCACACTCTTCCAGCCTTCTCTCCACCTCTTCAATCTTCTCTCACACTCTCTTCCAGCCTTCTCTTACCTCTTCCAGCCTTCGCCTTCTCTCACACTCTCCCAACCTTCTCTCCTCTTCCAGCCTTCTCTCATACTCTTGATCTTCTCTCACCTTCAGCCTTCTTACTCTTCCAGCCTTCTCCTTCTCTCCTCTTTAGCCTTCTCTCACACTCTTCCAGTCTTCTGTCACTTCAGCCATCTCTCACACCTCTTCCTTCTCTACTCTTTCAGTCTTCTCTCACTCTTCAAACCTTCTCTCCACACTCTCCCAGCCTTCTCCTTCTCTCACACTCTTCCAGTCTTCTCTCTTCCTTCTTCTCTCCCTCTTTCAATCTTCTCTCTCACACTCTTCCAGTCTTCTCTCACACTCTTACCTTCTCTCACACTCTTCCAACCTTCTCTCCCTTTTCCAGTCTTCTCTCACACTCTTCCAGTTCTCTCACACTCCAGTTTCTCTCAACTCTTCCAGCCTTCTCTCCCCTCTCCCCTTCTCTCCCCTCTTCCTTTCTTACAATCTTCTGGCATTGTCTCACACTCTTTCAACATTCTCTCACTCCTACAGCCTTCTCTCACACTCTTCCTTCTCTACAGTCTTCGCCTTCTCTCACACTCTTCCGCCTTATCTCCCTCTTACAGCCTTCTCTCCTCTTCCCTCTTCTCTCACACTCTTACGGCCTTCTCTCACACTCTTAGCCTTCTCTCACCTCTTCCAGCCTTCTCTCACCTCTTCAGTCTTCTCTCAAACTCTTCCAGCCTTCTCACACTCTCCCAACCTTCTCTCACACTCTTCCAGCTTTTTTTACAATCTTCCAGCCTTGTCTCACACTCTTCCTTCTCACACTTTTCCAGGCTTCTCTCCACTCTTTCAGCCTTCTCCTCTTCAGCCTTCTCTCACACTCTTCCAGCCTTGTCTCACACTCTTTCAGCCTTCTCTCACACTCTTACAGCCTTCTCTCACACTCGTACAGCCTTCTCTCACACTCTTCCAACCTTGTCTCACATTCTCCCACCCTTCTCTCACACTCTTACAGCCTTCTCTCACACTCTTCCAGCCTTCTCTCACACTCTTCCAGCCTTTTTTCACACTCTTGTAGCCTCTTCTCACACTCTTTCAGCCTTCTCTCACTCTTACAACCTTCTCTCACACTCTCCCAACCTTCTCTCACACTCTTCCAACCTTCTCTCACACTCTTCTAACTATTCTCTCACACTCTTCCAGTCGTCCTCTCTCCCCAACCTTCTCTCACTCTCTCCCAACCTTCTCTCCACTCTTCCAGCTTCTCTTACACAATTCAGCCTTCTCTCACACTCTTCCAGTCTTCTCTCCACCTCTTCTAGCCTTCTCTTCTCTCCCAACCTTCTCCTTCTCTCACACTCTTCCAGTGTTCTCTCACACTCTTCAGCCTTCTTTTACACTCTTCCCTTCTCCTTATCTCCTCTCCCAACATTCTCTCACACTCTTTCAGCCTTCTATCACACTCTTAGACTTCTCTCCTCTTCCAGCCTTCTCCACACTCTTCCAGCCTTCGCCTTCTCTCACACTCTCCCCTTCTTCTCACACTCTTCAGCCTTCTCTCACACTCTTCCAGTCTTCTGTCACACTCTTCCAGCCTTCTCTTACACTCTTCCTCCTTCTCCGTCTCTCACACTCTTCCCTTCCTCACACTCTTCCAGTCTTCTGTCACACTCTTCCATCTCTCACACTCTGCCAGCTTCTCTCACACACTTCAGTCTTCTCCCCACTCTTCAGCTTCTCTCCACTCTCCCAGCTTTCTCCTTCTCTCACACTCTTCCAGTCTTCTCTCACCTCTTCCAGCCTTCTCTCACACTCTGTCTTCCTCTCCCTCTTCCAGTCTTCTCTCACCTCTTCAGCCTTCTCTCCTCTTCAAACCTTCTCTCACACTCTTCTAGACTTCTCTCACACTCTCCCAGCCTTCTCTCACCTCTTCAGTCTTCTCTCTCCTCTTCCAGTCTTCTCTCACAGTCTTCCATCCTTCTACTCTCTCCAGTCTTCTCTCACACTCTTCCAGCCTTCTCTCACCTCTTCCACCTTCTCTCACACTCTTCCAACCTTGTCTCCACACTCTTTCAGCTTTCCCCTCACCTCACCCCTTCCTTCTCTCCCACCTCTTCCCTTCTCTCACCTCTTCCAGCATTCTCTCACCTCTTAAAGCCTTCTCTCACTCCTACCTTCGTCTCTCCTCTTCCTCCTTCCTTCACACTCTTCACCTTCTCTCACACTCTTCCTTCTCGTCTTCCTGCTTGTCTACACTCTGTCAGCCTTCTCTCACACTCTTACAGCCTTCTCTCACACTTCAGCGTTCTCCACTCTTACAGCCTTCTCTCACCTTCTTCATTGTCTCCACACTCTTGCCTTCTCTCCACTCTTCAGCCTTCTCTCACACTCTTCCAGCCTTGTCTCCTCTTTCAGCCTTCTCTCACACTCTTACAGCCTTCTCTTACACTCCAGCATTCTTTCAAACTCTTCCAGCATTCTCACACTCCCAACTTCCTTCTCTCCACACTCTTCAGTTTTTCTTACATTCTTCCAGCCTTGTCCACACTCTTTCCTTCTCTCCCTCTTGACCTTCTCTCACACTCTTCAGCCTTCTCTCACACTCTTCAGCCTTCTCTCACACACTCTTCCAGCCTTATCTCACACTCTTACAGCTTCTCTCACACTCTTCTTAGCCTCTCACACTCTTACAGCCTTCTCTCCACTCTTCCAGCCTTCTCCCTCTTCCCAGCCTTCTCTCTCACACTCTTCCAGTCTTCTCTCAAACTCTTCCAACCTTCTCACACTCTCCCCAACTCTCTTACACTCTTCGCTTTTTCTTACAATCTTCCAGCCTTGTCTCACACTCTTCAACCTTCTCTCACACACTTTTCAGGCTTCTCTCCGCTCTTTCCTTCTCTCACACTCTTCAGCCTTCTCTCCACACTCTTCAGCTTTTCTTACAATCTTCCAGCCTTCTCTCACACTAGTACAGCCTTCTCTCACCTCTTACAACCTTCTCCTCACACTCTTACAGCCTTCTCTCCACTCTTCCAGCCTCCTCACGCTCTTCAACCTTGTCTCCACTCTTCAGCCTTGTCTCACACTCTTTCAGCCTTCTCTCACCTCTTAACCTTCTCTCACACTCTCCCAACCTTCTCTCACACTCTTCCTTCTTTCACACTCTTCTAACCTTCTCTCCCTCTTCCAGTCGTCTCACTCTCTCCCTTCTCCTCTCCCAACCTTCTCTCCACTCTTCCAGCCTTCACACTCTTCCAGCCTTGTCTCACACTCTTTCAGCCTTCTCTCACCCTCTTCCGCTTCTCTCACACTCTTAATCTTCTCTCACACTCTTCCTTCTCTTACACTCTTCCAGCCTTCCTTCTCTCTCTCCCAACCTTCTCTCACACTCTTCCAGCCTTCTCTCATACTTTCCAGTCTTCTCTCTCACCTTCCGCCTTTTCTTACCTCTTCCTTCTCCTTCTCTCACACTCTTCAGCCTTCTCTCACACTCTTCCAGTCTTCTGTCACACTTCCATGCATCTCTCACTCTTCCAGCCTTCTCTCACACTCTTTCAGTCTTCTCTCACACTCTTCAGGCTTCTCTCTCTAGCCTTCTCCTTCTCTCACACTCTTCCAGTCTTCTCTCACACTCTTCCTTCTCTCACTCTTTCAATCTTCTCTCACACTCTTCAGTCTTCTCTCACACTCTTACCTCCTTCTCTCCTCTTCCTTCTTCTCTCACACTTTTCCAGTCTTCTCTCCACTCTTCCCAGTTCTCTCACACTCTTCATTCTTCTCTCAAATCTTCCAGCCTTCTCTCACACTCTACCTTCTCTCACACTCTTCCTTTCTTTGTCTTCGGCTTGTCTCACACTCTTTCAGCATTCTCTCACACTCTTACCTTCTCTCACATATTTCCAGCCTTCTCTCACAGTCTTCAACCTTCTCTCCTCTTCCACTTATCTCACACTCTTACAGCCTTCTCTACACTCTTCCTTCTCTCACACTCTACGGCCTTCTCTCACACTCTTCCAGCCCTCTCACACTCTTCCAGCCTTCTCCTCTTCCAGTCTTCTCTGAAGCTCTTCCAGCCTTCTCTCCACTCTCCCAACCTTCTCTCACACTCTACCAGCTTTTTACAATCTTCCTTGTCTCCCTCTTTAACCTTCTCTCACACTTTCAGGCTTCTCTCACACTCTTTCAGCCTTCTCTCCTCTTCCAGCCTTCTCTCACACTCTTCCAGCCTTGTCTCACACTCTTTCAGCCTTCTCTCACACTCTTAGCCTTCTCTCACACTCATTCCTGCCTTCTCACACTCTTGTCTCATTCTCCCACCTTCTCTCACCTCTTAGCCTTCTCTCACACTCTTCCAGCCTTCTCTCCACTCTTCCCTTTTCACACTCTTGTAGCCTCTTCTCCACACTCTTTCATCCTTCTCTCCACTCTTACAACCTTCTCACACTCAACCTTCTCTCACACTCTTCCTTCTCCTCTTCTAACCTTCTCTCACACTCTTCAGTCGTCTCTCACTCTCTCCCAACCTTCTCTCACTCTCTCCCAACCTTCTCTCACACTCTTCCCTTCTCTTATTCAGCCTTCTCTCACTCTTCCAGTCTTCTCTCCCTCTTCTAGCCTTCTCTTACTCTCCCGCCTTCTCCTTCACTCACACTCTTCCAGTGTTCTCTACACTCTTCCAGCCTTCTTTTACACTCTTCTAGCCTTCTCCTTATCTCATACTCTCCCAACATTCTCTCACACTCTTCCCTTCTATCACACTCTTCCAGACTTCTCTCTCTTCCACCTTCTCTTACACTCTTCCTTCGCCTTCTCTCACACTCTCCAACCTTCTCTCCTCTTCAGCCTTCTCTCACACTCTTCCAGTCTTCTCTCACACTCTTCAGCCTTCTCTTCACTCTTCAGCCTTCTCCGTCTCACACTCTTCCACCTTCTCTCCTCTTCCAGTCTTTCTCACCTCTTCCACCATCTCACCTCTGCCAGCCTTCTCTCACCCGTCTTCTCTCACACTCTTCGGGCCTTCTCTCCCTCTCCCTTTCTCCTTCTCTACACTCTTCCAGTCTTCTCTCACACTCTTCCTCCTTCTCTACACTCTTCCAGTCTTCTCTCTCACTCTTCAGTCTTCTCTCACTCTTCCATCCTTCTCTCACACTCTTCAAACCTTCTCTCACACTCTTCTGACTTCTCTCACACTCTCGCAGCCTTCTCTCCTCTTCAGTTTCTCTCTCCTCTTCAGTCTTCTCTCAGATCTTCCTTCTTCTCTCACACTCTTCAGTCTTCTATCCCTCTTCAGCCTTCTCCACACTCTTCCTTCTCTCACACTCTTCCAACCTTGTCTCACCACTCTTTCCTTTCCCTCACACTCTTACCTTCTCTCACACTCTTCAACCTTCTCTCCCTCTTCCATTCTCTCACACTCTTAAGCCTTCTCTCTCTCTTTGTGTCTCTCACCTCTTCCTTCCTTCACACTCTTCCAGCCTTCTCTCCACACTCTTCCAGCCTTCTCTCACAGTCTTCCAGCCTTGTCTCACACTCTGTCAGCCTTCTCTCACACTCTTACCTTCTCTCACACACTTCCTGTTCTCTCCCCACTCTTGTCTCTCACACTTCTTCATGTCTCACTCTTCAGCCTTCCTCTCCTTCCGAGCCCTCTCCTCTTCCCTTGTCTCACACTCTTTCAGCCTTCTCTCCACCTCTTACAGCCTTCTCTTACACTCTTACGGCATTCTTTCAAACTCTTCCAGCATTCTCTCACACTCTCCCAACCTTCTCTCACCTCTTCCAGCTTTTCTTCATTCTTCCAGCCTTGTCTCACTCTTTCAGCATTCTCTCCCTCTTACCTTCTCTCACACTCTTCCAGCCTTCTCTCACCTCTTCAGCCTTCTCTACACTCTTCCAACTTATCTCCCCTCTTACAGTCTTCTCTCCACACTCTTCTAGCCTTCTCTCACACTCTTACAGCCTTCTCTCCACTCTTCAGCCTTCTCGCTCTTCCAGCCTTCTCTCACACACTCTTCCAGTCTTCTCTCAGCTTCCAACCTTCTCTCACACTCTCCCAACCTTCTCTTACACTCTTCCAGCTTTTCTTCAATCTTCATTGTCTCTCCTCTTCAACCTTCTCTCCACACCTTTCCAGGCTTCTCTCGCATCTCTTCAGTTCTCTCACACTCTTCAGCCTTCTCTCCACACTCTTCCAGCTTTTCTACAATCTTCCAGCCTTCTCTCACACTCGTGCCTTCTCTCACACTCTTTAGCCTTCTCTCCTCTTACAGCCTTCTCTCACACTCTTCCAGCCTTCTCTCCACGCTCTTCCACCCTTGTTTCACACTTTAGCCTTATCTCCCTCTTTCCTTCCTTCTCTCACACCTCTTACAACCCTTCTCTCACCCTCTCCTTCTCTCCACTCTCTTCCAACCTTCTCTCACACTCTTCTTCTCTCCCCTCTTCATCTCTCCCTCTCCAACCTTCTCCTCTCTCCCCTTCTCTCCCCACACTCTTCCTTCTCTCACACTCTTCAGCCTTCTCTCACACTCTTTCAGCCTTCTCTCCACCTCTTCAGCCTTCTTCCCACTCTTCAACATTCTCTCACCTCTTAGCTTCTCTCACAATCTTCCTTCTCTCACACTCTTCCCTTCTCTCCTCTTCCACCTTGTCTCACTCTTCAGCCTTCTCCACACTCTTCAGCCTTCTCTCACACACTCTTCCAGCCTTGTCTCACACTCTTTCCTTCTCTCACACTCTTGCTTTCTCTTACACTCTTCCAGCCTTCTCTCACACTCTTCCTTCTTTCACCTCTTCTAACCTTCTCTCACACTCTTCCAGTCTCTCACTCTCTCCCTTCTCCTCTCCCAACCTTCTCTCCACTCTTCCATCCTTCACACTCTTCCAACCTTCTCTCACACTCTTTCAGCCTTCTCTCACTTTCTTCCGCTTCTCTCACACTCTTTGCTTCTCTCCACACTCTTCCTTCTCTTTACTCTTCCAGCCTTCACTCTCTCTCTCCCCAGCCTTCTCTCACACTCTTCAGCCTTCTCTCCTTACTCTTCAGTCTTCTCTCTCACCTTCCTTCTTCTCTTCCTCTTCCTTCTCCTCTCCCTCTTAGCCTTCTCTCACATCTTCCAGTCTTCTGTCCCACACTTCCCATTCATCTCACACTCTTCCAGCCTTCTCTCCACACTCTTTTCGTCTTCTCTCACACTCTTCAGCCTTCTCTCTCTAGCCTTCTCCTTCTCTCACCTCTTCAGTCTTCTCTCACACTCTTCCTTCTCTGCACTCTTTCAACCTTCTCTCACACTCTTCCCAGTCTTCTCTCACACACTCTTACCTTCTTCTCTCCTCTTCCCTTCTTCTCTCACACTTTTCCCGTCTTCTCTCCACTCTTCCCAGTTCTTTTCACACTCTTCCATCCTTCTCTCCACTTTCTTCCTTCTCTCCCACTTCTCCCCCAACCTTCTCTCCACTCTTCTTTCCTTCTCTTCGCTTGTCTCACACTCTTTCACCTTCTCTCACACTCTTACCTTCTCTCACATCTTTCCAGCCTTCTCTCACACTCTTCCCAGCCTTCTCTCCTCTTCCATTCTTCTCCACTCTTCACCTTCTCTCCACTCTTCAGAAATTCTCTCCACACTCTCCAGCCTTCTCTCCACACTCTTCCAGCCTTCTCACTCTTCCCAGCTTCTCCTCTTCCAGTCTTCTCTAAACTCTTCCAGCCTTCTCCCACTCTCCCAACCTTCTCTCCACACTCACCAGCTTTTTACAATCTTCCTTGTCTCCCTCTTTAACCTTCTCTCCCCCTTTTCAGGCTTCTCTCCACCTCTTTCAGCCTTCTCTCCTCTTCAGCCTTCTCTCACTCTTTCCTTGTCTCCACACTCTCCAGCCTTCTCTCACCTCTTAGCCTTCTCTCACACTCATTTTCTCCCTTCTCACACTCTTGTCTCATTCTCCCACCTTCTCTCACCTCTTAGCCTTCTCTCACACTCTTCCAGCCTTCTCTCTCTCTTCCCTTTTCACACTCTTGGCCTCTTCTCCACACTCTTTCAGCATTCTCTCCACTCTTACAACCTTCTCACACTCAACCTTCTCTCCACACTCTTCCTTCTCCTCTTCTAACCTTCTCTCACACTCTTCCAGTCGTCTCTCACTCTCTCCCAACCTTCTCTCCTCTCTCCCAACCTTCTCTCCACACTCTTCCCTTCTCTTATTCAGCCTTCTCTCCCTCTTCCAGTCTTCTCTCCCTCTTCTAGCCTTCTCTTACTCTCCCTTCTTCTCCTTCACTCACACTCTTCCAGTCTTCTCTCACTCTTCCACCTTCTTTTACACTCTTCTATCTCCTTATCTCATACTCTCCCAACATTCTCTCACACTCTTCCCTTCTATCACACTCTTCCAGACTTCTCTCTCTTCCAGCCTTCTCTTACACTCTTCCTTCTATTCTCTCACACTCCTCCCCAACCTTCTCTCCTCTTCAGCCTTCTCTCACACTCTTCCAGTCTTCTCTCCACACTCTTCCAGCCTTCTCTTCACTCTTCCAGCCTTCTCCGTCTCTCACTCTTCCAGCCTTCTCTCCTCTTCCAGTCTTTCCTCCACTCTTCCTTCATCTCACCTCTGCCAACCTTCTCTCCCCCGTCTTCTCTCACACTCTTCAAGCCTTCTCTCCCTCTCCCTTTCTCCTTCTCTACACTCTTCCCAGTCTTCTCTACACTCTTCCTTCTTCTCTACACTCTTCCAGTCTTCTCTCTCACTCTTTAGTCTTCTCTCACTCTTCCAGTCTTCTCTCACACTCTTCAAACCTTCTCTCACACTCTTCTGGCCTCTCCCCACACTCCAGCCTTCTCTCCTCTTCAGTTTCTCTCTCCTCTTCAGTCTTCTCTCACATCTTCCTTCTTCTCTCACACTCTTCAGTCTTCTATCCCTCTTCAGCCTTCTCCACACTCTTCCTTCTCTCACACTCTTCCAACCTTGTCTCCACACTCTCTTTCCTTTCCCTCACACTCTTACCTTCTCTCACACTCTTCAGCCTTCTCTCCCTCTTCCATTCTCTCACACTCTTAAGCCTTCTCTCTCTCTTTGTGTCTCTCCACCTCTTCCTTCCTTCTACACTCTTCCAGCCTTCTCTCACACTCTTCCATCCTTCTCTCACAGTCTTCCCTTGCTGTCTCACACTCTGTCAGCCTTCTCTCCACACTCTTACCTTCTCTCACACACTTCTTGTTCTCTCACACTCTTGTCTCTCACACTTCTTCATGTCTCACTCTTCAGCCTTCCTCTCCTTCCTGTCCTCTCCTCTTCCCTTGTCTCCACACTCTTTCAGCCTTCTCTCCACCTCTTACAGCCTTCTCTTACACTCTTACAGCATTCTTTCAAACTCTTCCAGCATTCTCTCCACACTCTCCCAACCTTCTCTCACCTCTTCCAGCTTTTCTTACATTCTTCAGCCTTGTCTCACTCCTTTCAGCATTCTCTCCCTCTTACCTTCTCTCACACTCTTCCAGCCTTCTCTCACCTCTTCCAGCCTTCTCTACACTCTTCCCTTATCTCCACTCTTACAGCCTTCTCTCCACACTCTTCTAGCCTTTCTCTCACACTCTTACAGCCTTCTCTCCACTCTTCAGCCTTCTCACTCTTCCAGCCTTCTCTCCACACTCTTCCAGTCTTCTCTTTCAGCTTCCAACTCTTCTCTCCACACTCTCCCAACCTTCTCCACACTCTTCCAGCTTTTTCTTCAATCTTCATTGTGTCTCCTCTTCAACCTTCTCTCACACACTTTCCAGGCTTCTCTCGCTCTTTTCTTGTTCTCTCACACTCTTCAGCCTTCTCTCACACTCTTCCGCTTTTCTACAATCTTCCAGCCTTCTCTCACACTCGTACCTTCCTCTCACACTCTTTAGCCTTCTCTCCTCTTCAGCCTTCTCTCACACTCTTCCAGCCTTCTCTCACGCTCTTCCCCTTGTTTCACTCTTTAGCCTTGTCTCCCTCTTTCCATCCTTCTCTCACACCTCTTACAACCCTTCTCTCACACTCTCCCCCTTCTCTCCACACTCTTCCAACCTTCTCTCACACTCTTCTTCTCTCCCCTCTTCCATCGTCTCACTCTCTCCCAACCTTCTCTCCACTCTCTCCCAACCTTCTCTCACACTCTTCCTTCTCTCACACTCTTCAGCCTTGTCTCACACTCTTTCAGCCTTCTCTCCACCTCTTACAGCCTTCTTACCACTCTTCAGCATTCTCTCCACTCTTACTTCTCTCACACACTTCCTTCTCTCACACTCTTACAGCCTTCTCTCCTCTTCCTTCTTGTCTCACTCTCAGCCTTCTCCACACTCTTCAGCCTTCTCTCACACTCTTCCAGCCTTGTCTCACACTCTTTCCTTCTCTCACACTCTTGCTTTCTCTTACACTCTTCAGCTTCTCTCACACTCTTCCTTGTCTCCTCTCCCTACCTTCTCTTACCTCTTCCAGCTTTTCTTACAGTCTTCCCTTGTCTCCTCTTTCAGCCTTCTCTCACACCCTTACAGCCTTCTCTCACACTCTTCAGCCTTGTCTCACACTCTTCCAGCCTTCTCTCACACTCTTCCCTTCTCTCACACTCTTTGCATTCTCTCTCTCTTCCATTCTTCTCTCTTCAGCCTTCTCTCACACTCTTCCAGCCTTCTCTCCTCTTTCAGCCTTCTCTCACACTCTTACATCCTTCTCTCCCTCTTCAGCCTTCTCTCCTCTTCTTTGTCTCACACTCTTTCAGTCTTCTCTCTCACCTCTTACCTTCTCTTACACTCTTACACTTTCTCTCCTTCTCTTCCAGCAATGTCTCTCCCTCTTTCAGCCTTCTCTCACTCTTACAGCCTTCTCTCACACCTCCTCCAGCCTTCTCCTTACTCTTCCACTTTGTCTCACACTCTTCAGCCTTCTCTCACCTCTTCCAGTCTTCTCTCACACTCTTCCAATCTTCTCTCCTCTTCAGCCTTCTCACACTTTTCCAGCCTTCTCTCACACTCTTCCAGCCTTCTCTCACTCCTCCAGCCTTATACTCTTCCCTTGTGTCTCTCCCTTTCGCCTTCTCTCCACCTCTTGCCTTCTCTCCTCCTTACAGCCTTCTCTCACACTCTCCAGCCTTTTCTCACCCTTTTCCCTTCTCTCCCTCTTCCAGCCTTCTCTCCACACTTCACATTCTCTCACACTCTTCCAGCCTTCTCTCCTCTTCCAGCCTTCTCTCACACTCTTCCCAGTCTTTTGTACCTCTTCCATTCATCTCTCCCTCTTTCAGCCTTCTCTCTCACACTCTTCCAGTCTTCTCTCACACTCTTCTCTCACACACTCTCCCTTCTCACGTTTCTCTCACTCTTCCAGTCTTCTCTCACACTCTTCCTTGTCCACACTCTTCCCTTCTCTCACACTCCTTTAGCCTTCTCTCTCACACTCCCCATTCTCTCCCTCTTCCAGTCTTCTCTCACCTCTTCATCCATCTCTCACATTCTTCAGCCTTCTCTCACAGTCTTGCTTTCTCTCACACTCTTCCTTCTCTCCACTCTTGCCTTCTCTCCACACTCTTCCAGCCTTCTCTCACCTCTTTCCTTCTCTCACACTCTTCCAGCCTTCTCTTACACTCTTCCAGCATTCTCTCACACTCTTCAGCCTTGTCTCACACTCCCTACCTTCTCTCACACTCTTTGCTTTTCTTACAATATTCAGCTTTTCTACCCTCTTTCCTTCTCTCACACTCCTTACAGCCTTCTCCCACACTCTTCCTTCTCTCACACTCTTCCAGCCTTCTCTCACACTCTTCCAGCCTTCTCTCACACTCTTCGGCATTCTCTCACACTCTTTGTCTTCTCTCCTCTTCCCTTCTTCTCTCCACACTCTTCCCAGCCTTCTCTCACACTCTTTCCTTCTCTCACACTCTTCGTCCTTCTCTCCACACTCTTCCATTCTTCTCACTCTCTTTTCTTTCTCCTCACACTCTTCCAGTCTTCTCTCCACATCTTTGAGCCTTCTCTCACACTCTCCCAGCCTTCTCTTCTCTCACACTCTTCAGTCTTCCTCTCACTCTTCCAGCCTTCTCTCACACTCTTCCAGCCTTCTCTCCCTCTTCCAGTCTTCTTCTCACTCTTGGCTTCTCTCACTCTTCCTTCTCTCTCACATTCTTCCAGTCTTCTCTCCACTCTGCCTTCTCTCTTCTCCCCTTCTCCCCTTCTCTCCACACTCTTCCAGTCTTCTCTCACACTCTTCCCTGCCTTCTCTCCACACTCTTCCTTCCTTCTCTCCCTCTTTCAGCCTTCTCTCCACCTCTCCCCCCCTTTTCCTTCTCTCCCTCTTCCCTTCTCTCACTCTTCCAGCCTCTCTCACACTCTTCCAGTCTTCTGTCACACTCTTTGAGCTTCTCTCACACTCTTCCTCTCACATTCCTTCCAGTCTTCTCTACTCTTTGACCTTCTCTCCCACTCTCCCTTCTTCTCCTTCTCTCCCTCTTTCAGTCTTCTCTCACACTCTTAGCCTTCTCTCCACCTCTTCCATCTTCTCTCACACTCTTCCTTCTTCTCTCCCTCTCCCCTTCTTCTCCTTCTCTCCACACTCTTGTCTTCTCTCTTCCTTCTCTACACTCTTCCCTTCATTCACACTCTTAGTCTTCTGTCTCACTCTTCCCATTCTTCTGTCACACTCTTCCTTCTCTCCACACTCTTAGTCTTTCTCACTCTTCAGTCTTCTGTCACCTCTTCCCTTCTCACACTCTTCTCTCACACTCTTCTAGTCTTCTCTCTACTCTTCCTTTTCTCTCACACTCTCCAGCCTTCTTCTTCTCCTTACTCTCCCAGTCTTTTCTCCACTCTTCCAGATTCTCTCCTCTTCCAGTCTTCTCACACTCTTCCATCCTTCTCTTACACTCTTCCTTCTCCTTCTCTCACACTCTTCCTTCCTTCTCTCCACTCTTAGTCTTCTTTCACACTCTTCCCTTCTCTCTACACTCTTCCAGCCTTCTCTCACACTCTTCGCCTTCTCTCACACTCTTCCCTTCTCTCCCCTCTTGGCCTTCTCTCCACACTCTTCCAGCCTTCTCTCACACTCTTCCAGCCTTCTCTCACTCTTCCAGCCTCTCTCACTCACCTGGCCTTCTCTCACAGTCTTCTCTCGCTCTTCTCTCTCACACTCTTCCCTTCTCTCATGCTCTTCCAGCATGTCTCACTCTTTCAGCCTCTCCCTCTCTTTGTTCCTTCTCTCACACTCTTGTTCTCTCACACTCTTGTTCTCACCTCTTCAGCCTTCTCCACTCTTCCCCTCTCTCACACTTGTTCTCACACTCTTCCTTCTCTCCTCTTCCTGCCTTCTCTCACCTCTCCCCTTCTTCTCCCTTCTCCCTCTTCAGTCTTCTCTCACACTCTTCCTTCTACTCTTCCTTTCCACCTCTTCTAGTCTTCTCTCCACACTCTTTGGCTTCTCTCACACTCTCCCCTTCTTCTCCTTCTCCACTCTTCAGTCTTCTCTCACTCTTCCCTTCTCTCACACTCTTCCCAGTCTTCTGTCACACACTCTTTGTTTCTCTCACACTCTTCAGCCTCTCTCACATTCTTCCAGTCTTCTCACACTCTTCAGCCTTCTCTCTCCCCAGCCTTCTCCTTCTCCACTCTTTGTCTTGTTTCACACTCTTCAGCCTTCTCTCCTCTTCAGTCTTCTCTCACACTTCCTTCTCTCCCCTCTCCTTCTCCTTCTCTCACACTCTTCCCGTCTTCTCTCCCTCTTCTGCCTTCTCTACCTCTTCCCCCTTCATTCCTCTTCCGTCTTCTCTCCTCTTCCAGTCTTCTCTCACATTCTTCCCATCTTCTCTCACACTCTTCCAGTCTTCTCTCACACTTTATTTATTCATTCTGTCTTCCATTCTCTCACACTCTTTCGTCTTCTCTCACACTCTTCCTTCTCTCCCTCTTCCCTTCTGTCATTCTTCTAGTCTTCTCACATTCTTCCCTTCTCTCCACACTCTTCCAGTCTTCTCTCCACACTCTTCCAGTCTTCTCTCACACTCTACCAGCCTTTTCTATCACATTCTTCAGTCTTCTCTCCATTCTTCCTTCTCTCACCTCTTCTAGCCTTCTCTCACACTCTTCAGCCTTCTCTCACATTCTTCCTTCGTCCTCTTCCAGCCTTCTCTACACTTTTCCAGCTTCTCTCACATTCTTCCTGCCTTCTCCCTCACTCTCCCTCCTTCTCTCACATTCTTCCCTTCTCTCACACTCTTCCTTCTCTCACCTCTCCCATCCTTCTTTCACATTCTTCCTTTGTCACACTCTTGCAGCCTTCTCACACTCTTCAGCCTTCTCTACACTCTCCCAGCCTTCTTCTCTCACACTCTTCCAGCCTTTCTCCCATATTTTCCCTTCTCTCCCTCTTCCAGTCTTCTCTTACCTCTTCCTTCTCACACTCTTGCCTTCTCTCACACTCTTTTCCAGTCTTCTGTCACACTCTTCCAGACTTCTCTACACTCTTTCCAACCTCTCTCACATTCTTCCAGTCTTCTCTCTCACACTCTTTGAGCCTTCTCTCCACTCTCCTCCATCTCCTTCTCTCACACTCTTCAGTCTTCTCTCCCTCTTCCTTCCTTCTCTCACACTATTCAGTCTTCTCTCACACTCTTCCATCCTTCTCTCACCTCTTTGCTTCATTCACTCTTCAGTCTTCTGTCACCTCTTCCATTCTTCTGTCCCCTCTTCCTTCTTCTCTCACACTCTTCCAGTCTTCTGTCACACTCTTCCATCTTCTGTCTCTTCCTTCTCTCACACTCTTAGCCTTCTCTCACTCTTCCCTTCTCTCACACTCCTCCAGCTTCTCTCATACTCTTCCTTGTGTCTCACACTCTTTCCTTCTCTCACACTCTTGCCTTCTCTCCTCTTGCAGCCTTCCTCACACTCTTTACAGCCTTTTCTCTCCTCTTCAGCCTTCTCTCACACTCTTCCAGCCTTCTCTCACCTTCTAGCATTCTCTCCACACTCTTCAGCCTTCTCTCCACTCTTCCAGCCTTCTCTCCCACTCTTCCAGTCTTTGTCACCTCTTCCAGCCATCTCTCACTCTTTCAGCCTTCTCTCACACTCTTCAGTCTTCTCTCACACTCTTCGACCTTCTCACACTCTTCCAGCCTTCTCTCCCTCTTCCAGCCTTCTCTCCCCTCTCCCCCAGCCTTCTCTTCTCTCACACTCTTCAGTCTTCTCTCCACACTCTTCCCTTCTCTCCCCTTCTCCCTCTTCCTTCTCACTCTCCTTCTCCTTCTCTCACACTCTTCCAGTCTTCTCTCCACTCTTCAGCCTTCTCTCACCTCTTCCGTCTTCTGTCCTCTTCAGGCTTCTCTCCACACTCTTCAGCCTCTCTCATTCTTCCAGTCTTCTCTCACACTCTTCAGGCCTTCTCCCCACTCTCCCCTTCTCCTTCTCTCACACTCTTCAGTCTTCTCTCACCTCTTCCCTCTTCTCTCCCCCTCTTAGTCTTCTCTCCCACTCTTCCGGCCTTCTCTCACCTCTCCCCTTCCTTCTCCTTCTCTCCCTCTTCCAGTCTTCTCTCCACTCTTCCTTCCTTCTCTCCCTCTTCCAGTCTTCTCTCCCCTCTTATCTTCTCTCTCTTCAGCATTCATTCCTGTCTCCAGTCTTCTCTCCCTCTTCAGTCTTCTGTCACACTCTTGCCTTCTCTCCACTCTCCCTTTCTCCCCTCTCCCAGCCTTCTCCTTCTCTCACACTCCTCCAGTCTTCTCTCCCACTCTTCCAGCCTTCTCTCACACCTCTTCCAGCCTTCATTCCACACTCTTCCAGTCTTCTGTCACACTCTTCGTCTTCTCTCACCTCTTCCAGTCTTCCCCCCTCTTCAGCCTTCATTCCTGTTCCCATTCTTCTCCCTCTTCAGTCTTCTCCACACTCTTCCTTCCTTCTCTCACCTCTTCACCTTCTCTCCCACTCTTCCCTTCTTCTCTCACTATTCCGCTTCTCTTACCTCTCCCCTTCTCCTTCTCTCACCTCTCCCAGTCTTCTCTCCACACTCTTCCAGTCTTCTCTCACACTCTTCCAGTCTTCTCTCACATTCTTCCTTCTCACCTCTTCCCTTCTCTCACACTCTCCCCATCCCTTCTTTCACACTCTTACTGCCTTCTCTCACACTCTTCATCCTTCTCTCACACTCTTTAGCCTTCTCTCACTTTCCCTTCTCCCTCCTCACACTCTTCCAGTCTTCTCTCACACTCTTCCAGTCTTCTCTCACACTCTTCCAGTCTTCTCTCACACTCTCCAGCCTTTTCTGCTCACATTCTTCTAGTCTTCTCTCATTCTTCCTTCTTCTCTCACTCTTCCCTTCCTTCTCTCACTCTTCCTTCTCCCCTTTCCCCTTCCTTCTCCTTCTCACACTCTTCAGTCTTCTCTCCCCTCTCTTCCCAGTCTTCTCTCACACCCAGTCTTCTCTCCACACTCTTCAGTCTTCTCTCCACTCTGCAGGCTTTTCTCTCCACATTCTTCTAGTCTTCTCTCACATTCTTCCTTCCTTCTCTCACTCTTCTAGCCTTCTCTCACACTCTTCCAGCCTTCTCTCATTCTTCCAGCCTTTCGTCCTCTTCCCTTCTCACACTCTTCCAGCCTTCTCTCTCATTCTTCCTCCTTCTCCCCAGCTGTGCATGTTTCTA
>NW_024721800.1:0-18863 GCF_018991925.1 Homarus americanus | reverse complement strand
ATCGATATTGCTTCGTTCAGTTACGTATTGCTGAAGGTGTATCGTGTTATCAGTGGGTATATATTTGTAGTGTTAGTTTTAAAAGTGCAGCTCAACGGGTTCATTCTCTTTACCTAGCAAGCAGTGACCTCTATCCATCCACCTCGGAGAAACGCTGGGGGGTAGTGGTGGTGGTTTATGGTAGAGGTTGTCAGGTGCCGTGTGAGTGTCAGCACAATAAGAAGTTGCTGACAGGAACAAGTGAGTCAACGGGGTCGTAGACTGGCGCGCGCTCGAAACCTGGCCGTCCAGGTGTGTGAACTGGGTTGCGCGCCAAATTTATGTTGTCAACTTTATCCACCATCCCTGGAAACCTGTCTGTTAGGAGCCGTATTTGGTGCAGGATCACGATATATACTACCGCTGAGTTCATTTATAGCTTCCTTTTCTCGGCGGGTGTTTATTGACGTTTGGACCGGTGTGAACCTCCTACTGACTTTGCGCGCCATTTTCACTTTGCGCAAACATTGTCGACAACTGATGCATGTTGCTGTGTTGGTCCATATTTAGTGTAGCGTCGTTTAAATATATCGATGCATCTCTTATTTATTCTATTTTTATGTTTTTTCGGAAGGATTTCTCTTTGACATTTACTGGTTGGGTTTGAAAGTGGGTTAGCCGGAAGTCAATACTCAGGGATGTGACGGCCGCGAGACGGATCATTTTGTTGTGGATAGAATTAAAGACTTTAAAGACAGGGCGAGTTGGGGCGAAGGGATGATAGAGAAGGAATTATGAGGGTAATTGGAGATGGAAGGGAGTGAGTGTAAAAGAGTGAGGGAAGATGGGGAGTGGGCGGTGGGGGGGTGGGCGTAGTGAGAGGCCAGGGGGTGTGGTGCTGGAGCGGGGTGGCCGCCATGTCTCTGGAGCCAGGCCAAGGTAGGGCAGTGAATTTTTATACTGTTTCCCTTTCGGCGCAAGTGTGTGTGTGTGTGTGTGTGTGTGTGCGTTCAGGTGTGGCGACCCTGCAGGTGTGTGCCCTCTAGGTGTGGCAGTACCTCAGGTGGGGGCTGACAGGTGGGCCTCAGACACCTCGAACACAAAAACTGACAGTGACTCCTGTGGTCTACTGCAGCGTAGAGAACAACACACCTGTCGGGTACCTGGGGTGATGTACAGCTGGGTGGGGTGGAGGGGTAGCAAGGGGTGACAAACATTTGATTCTTCCCTCCCCTCTTATCCTCTTCCCCTCCCTTATGGTAGCATCGGTGATAGTGGTAATGACCACACCAGCTACCACCACCACCACCCCGGCAGTGTACCGTGGGTGGTGGTGGTGTAGTGGTGCGCGCTGTGTTAGAGGTTGAGTAAAGGTACGCGTATCGTGAGGCTTGGCACTGTGTTGGCCCGGCGAGGCTGAGGCGGGCGTTGGAGGCGGTGCTCCGGGTGTGTTGGCAGGGGTGTGTGGCCATACGACCTGCCCGGTGTATGATATTGTACTGCCACCACTCCGTCTCCAGTCGATGATGTACATACACACGTACATGTACACTTGTATACACGTACATATATACTAACACATACACACATCTACTCACATACGCTCAAACACGTTTTTTGTGTCCTCATTGTGAAAATGTGTGTGTGTGTGTGTGTGTGTGTGTGTGTGTGTGTGTGTGTGTGTGTGTGTGTGTGTGTGTGTGTGTGTGTCATGATTAGGTACCTGTATGGTAGTGGTGGTGGCAGTATAGGAGCGTGGTGATACACCTGTAGACGGAGCATCTCCACCTGTGCCTCATTAACGAAGTCATAAGGTGTACTTACACGATCCCCTCCTCTCCACCCTTGAACAGTGATGCCATACAGCGTTCATCAATAAAACCCAGTCGCCGTTATTGTATTCAAAGTAAATACAAATTCTATTATAACTTTTATCGGATAGATAGTTAATCAAATATTTCGTCGAGAATTTACAAAAGATTTGATTATTTATTTATTTTCTGTTCGTTGAGAGGCGTAACTTGGCGGTATTATATGCAGCCAATCAGAGGCCTTAGGTGTAGTGACATCATCATATCTGAGGGCTGTGATTGGTGGCGGGTGAGGGTGCCGGGTCGGTGTTTGACTCTTCCTATGTTGAAATAATTGATAAAAAGTTATTTATAAATATATATACGTACAGAAATACTTACGTACATGAAGACCTGTCACACACACACACATACACATACATACAATTTAATCCATTCATACATTGCCCATACACACATACATGATTACCCTTTTATTCATCTTATGTGCACATACCTTAGCTTTATGCATACATACATACATACATACATACATACATACATACATAGAGTATGGATCACTTGGAAGATTAACCACCCTAATACTATTTGGGGAAGTCAGGTCAGGTCAGGTCAGACTAGGATAGGTTTGGAGGTTGGGTTAGGTTAAGATATGTAAAGATGGGATAGGTTAAGATAGGTCAGGTCAGGTCAGGTCAGGTCAGCGCAAGGTCGTTTATTCTACAGGTAACACACACACACACACACAACTAGGTAGCTTCTCAGGCACAGTACCCCGCTCACCTGCAGTTGTTTTTAAATGAGTAACCTTCAGGACTTGTTTGGGGTTACCTCTGCGCCACAAGGTCCAAAGGTGCCATAATAAAGTCCAAAGGTGCCATAAAAAGCAAAGGTGTCATAATAAAGTCCAAAGGTGTCAAATAAAGTCCAAAGGTGTCAAAAGTCCAAAGGTGCCATAATAAAGTCCAAAGGTGCCATAATAAAGTCCAAAGGTGCCATAATAAAGTCCAGCAAAATAAAGTCCAAAGGTGCCATAATAAAGTCCAAAGGTAGTCATAATAAAGTCCAAAGGTGTCATAATAAAGTCCAAAGGTGCCATAATAAAGTCCAAAGGTGCCATAATAAAGTCCAAAGGTGCCATAATAAAGTCCAAAGGTGCCATAATAAAGTCCAAAGGTGCCATAATAAAGTCCAAAGGTGCCATAATAAAGTCCAAAGGTGCCATAATAAAGTCCAAAGGTGCCATAATAAAGTCCAGTGCCACAAAGTCCAAAGGTGTCATAATATAGTCCAAAGGCATAATAAAGTCCAAAGGTGTCATAATAAAGAGAGATAATGGTAAGAAGACAGAGAGAAGAGAAGAAATAATGAAGGATCAAGTTCTCGTAATATCTTAGTAATTTTCAACTTATTTCCAATATTTTACTACGTACATTATTGTTATCAAGGTTGTGTTGTAATGCTAGTAGTTGTGGTGTTGTGGTAGTGGTGGTTGGTGAGTTATGGTGGTAGTGATGGTAGTTCTTTAATGTGGTGGTGGTGGTGGTAGTGGTTGGTGGTGGTAGTGGTGGTTGGTGATAGTTATGGTGGTAGTGATGGTAGTTCTTGTTAATGGTGGTGGTGGTGGTGGTAGTGGTTGGTGGTGGTAGTGGTGGTTGGTGATAGTTATGGTGGTAGTGATGGTAGTTCTTGTTAATGGTGGTGGTGGTAGTGGTTGGTGGTGAGTAGTGGTGGTTGGTGATAGTTATGGTGGTAGTGATGGTAGTTCTTGTTAATGGTGGTGGTAGTGGTTGGTAGTTATAGTGGTAGTGGTGGTAACGATAGTGGTAGTAGTGGTGATTGGGTGTCAGTGGTGGTGGTGCTAATTATCGGTGATAGTGGTAAAGGAGTAATTGTGTCAATGGTGTCCAGTGGTGGTGGTGTCAGTGGTGGTGTCAATGGTGGTGGTGTCAATGGTGTCTGGTGGTGTCAATGGTGTCAGTGGTGGTGGTGTCAGTGGTGTCAGTAGTGGTGTCAATGGTGTCCAGTGGTGGTGGTGTCAGTGGTGTCAGTAGTGGTGTCAATGGTGTCAGTGGTGGTGGTGTCAGTGGTGGTGTCAGTGGTGGTGGTGTCAATGGTGTCAGTGGTGGTGGTGTCAGTGGTGGTGTCAGTAGTGGTGTCAGTGGTGGTGTCAGTGGTGGTGGTGGTGTCAGTAGTGGTGTCAATGGTGTCAGTGGTGGTGGTGTCAGTGGTGGTGTCAGTGGTGGTGGTGTCAGTGGTGGTGGTGGTGTCAGTAGTGGTGTCAATGGTGTCAGTGGTGGTGGTGTCAGTGGTGTATTTTAGGTTGACCAGATGTGTGAAACAGACCCTGGGTGTAGAGGATTAAGTAAGTCTCCTCTAGTTTATTGTTACCTGTGTTCTATTGTGGTGTGGGACCTGCCGTGTGGTCGATAACCTGACTAACTAGCCCAAGCCAAGCTAACCTGACCTAACCTGACCTAATGTGACCTAACTAGCCTAAGCCAAGCTAACTAACCCAACCTAATGTGACCTAACAGCCTAAAAGCTAACCTAACCTGACCGAAGCTGACCCAATGTGACCTAACTCAGCCTAAGCCAAGCTAACCTAACCTAACACCTAATGTGACCTAACCTAGCTAAGCCAAGCTAACCTAACCTGACCTAATGTGACCTAACCTAACCGAAGCCAAGCTAACCTAACCTAACTAACCTGACCTAATGTGACCTAACCTAGCCTAAGCCAAGCTAACCTAACCTAACCTAGTAACGTCAACCTAACCGAAGCCAAGCTAACCCTAACCTAACCGAAGCAAGCTAACCTAACCTGACCTAATGACCTAACTTAACCTAACCCATTAACTAACCTAACCATGTGACCTAATGAAGCGACCTGATAACCCTGCTAAACCAATAACCTAACCTATCTGACCTAATGACCCTATCGGGCAAGCTAACCTAACGAAGCTGACCTAATGTGACCTAACCTAACCGACCAGTTAACCTAACCTAACCGAAGCTAACCTAATGTGACCTAACCTAACCGAAGCCAAGCTAACGTAACCGAAGCTACCTCAATGTGACCTAACCTAACCGAAGCCAAGCTAACCTAACCTAACTGACGATTCTTGTTTGTACACGTCGTCTCTCAGCCAATCAGCGGTCGAGTATGATGCATCTTGTTTGTACACGTCCTGTCCCTCAGCCAATCAGCGGTCGAGTATGATGCTTCTTGTTTGTACACGTCCCGTCCCTCAGCCAATCAGTGGACGAGTATGATGCTTCTTGTTTGTACACGTCCTGTCCTCAGCCAATCAGTGGACGAGTATGATGTCTTGTTTGTACACGCTCATGTCCCTCAGCCAATCAGTGGTCGAGTATGATGCATCTTGTTTGTACACGTCCTGTCCTCAGCCAATCAGTGGACGAGTATGATGCTTCTTGTTTGTACGTCATGTCCCTCAGCCAATCAGTGGTCGAGTATGATGCATCTTGTTTGTACACGTCATGTCCCTCAGCCAATCAGTGGTCGAGTATGATGCATCTTGTTTTGTACACGTCCTGTCCTCAGCCAATCAGCGGTCGAGTATGATGCTTCTTGTTGTACACGTCATGACCCTCAGCCAATCAGCGGTCAGTATGATGCATCTTGTTTGTACACGTCATGTCCCTCAGCCAATCAGTGGACGAGTATGATGCTTCTTGTTTGTACGTCCTGTCCTCAGCCAATCAGTGGACGAGTATGATGCATCTTGTTTGTACGTCTGTCCCTGCCAATCAGTGGTCGAGTATGATGTTTCTTGTTTGTACACGTCCTGTCCCTCAGCCAATCAGTGGACGAGTATGATGCATCTTGTTTGTACACGTCATGTCCTCAGCCAATCAGTGGTCGAGTATGATGCATCTTGTTTGTACACGTCCTGTCCTCAGCCAATCAGCGGTCGAGTATTATTATTATTATTATTATCATTACATATTACATATTATTATTATTATTATTATTATTATTATTATTATTAATATTATTATTATTATTATTATTATTATTATTAGTATTATTATTAGTATTATTATTAGTATTATTATTATTATTATGTTATTATCCCCTATTTTGTGAGTGTGGTGAGGGGAGGTTTATATTTTCCTTTCCGTTAATGTTTGTTTGATAGCATAAAGGATTATCAAGCTGTAGAGCTGTGATATTTTTCCACACACACACACACACAACACACACACACACACACAACACACACACACACACACACAACACACACACATGTATTGAGGTATTGGTACAGTCGTTATTTTGTAACCTGTACCTGTAACTGTAATTAGTGGTACCTGTAGGATTGTACCTGTAAATTATTGTAAGGAGTTGTACCTAAGGAGTTGTACCTGTAACGAGTTGTACCTGTAACGAGTTGTACCTGTAACGAGTTGTACCTGTAACGAGTTGTACCTGTAACGAGTTGTACCTGTAACGAGTTGTACCTGTAAGAGTTGTACCTGTAACGAGCTGTACCTGTAACGAGTTGTACCTGTAACGAGTTGTACCTGTAACGAGCTGTACCTGTAACGAGTTGTACCTGTAACGACTGTACCTGTAACGAGTTGTACCTGTAAGGAGTTGTACCTGTAACGAGCTTAGCTGTAACGAGTTGTACCTGTAACGAGTTGTACCTGTAACGAGCTGTACCTGTAACGAGCTGTACCTGTAACGAGCTGTACCTGTAACGAGTTGTACCTGTAGCGAGTGGTACCTGTAACGAGCTGTACCTGTAGTGTTAATGGTTAGGATAGATTTGGTTTAATGCCTCTAGCTCTAACTGTAACTACCTGTAACCTACACGTGGTACTGTATAAATTGCTGTAATGAAATATGAAATTGAATCCGGCGAGTGCATAATACATATAACCACTGCTGTAATGGTGTTTGTGAGCTCTATATTCTACCTGTATTTAGGCTTTTTGCTGTATTTTACCTGTATTCGTACCTGTGTTTGGGACTACTGTATTCCTACCTGTCTATGGGGGCTTTAAATGTATTATTTACCTGTTCCTGTAACCCCTTCCTGTCTTTTTCATTATTCCGTACCCGTCTGTAACTTACCTGTATTTTAACCTGCTTTGACTGTAATAATTATGAAAGGTACAAATTTGGGTGGGATTAGGTCACTTTTAAAACAGGCACTAAAGCTGATGAAATTACGGTGTTTTTGTGTGTGTGTGTGTGTGTGTGGAAGCTGTGTGTTCCAGGAGCTGCTGATATTAACATACATACATACACAAAGTACCCACACATACATACCTCACACGAAACACACATACATACATATTTTCCTTACTCACACACACACACACACACACAGGTGAAGCCTTCATGATATTGTCAAGGTCGCAGGTGACGAGATCGATGTTGAGCCAGAAGATACCTCTATCCTCACTCATCTCACTCATCTCATTTCATCTCATTTCATCCTCACCTTCATCTCATTTCCTCACCTTCATCTCACTATTTCACTCCCCACCTCTCACCCCTCACTTGTCACCCCATCACCCCAAGGGATGAGGGGGCAGAAGTGAGAGGGATTGGATGAGGGTGAGGAGAGATGAGGGAGAGTGAGATGGTGAAGGAGGTGAGAGGTGAAGGAGGGTGAGAGGTGAGGAGGGTGAGAGAGAGAGTGAGGGAGGGTGAGGAGGAGGGGAGGTGAGGAGGTGAGTGAGAGGTGAGGGCGGGTGAGAGGTGAGGGAGGGTGAGGAGAGTGAGAGGTGAGGTGGAGAGAGTGAGGGAAGGTGAGAGGTGAGGAGGGTGAGAGGTGAGAGAGAGGAGGTGAGGGCGGGTGAGAGGTGAGGGAGGGTGGAGAGAGTGAGAGGAGGGAGGGTGAGAGAGTGAGAGGTGAGGAAGGGTGAGAGAGGTGAGGGAAGGTGAGAGGTGAGGAGGTGAGAGGTGAGAGAGAGTGAGAAGTGAGAGAGTGAGAAGAGAGAGGTGAGAGGTAGGAGGGTGAGAGGAGGGAGAGGAATAGAGAGTGAGAGGAGAGTGAGAGGTGAGGAGGGAGGGTGAGAGTGAGGGAGGGTGAGAGGTGAGGGAGGGGTGAGAGGGAGGGTGAGGGGTGAGGGTGAGGAGGGGTGAGAGGGAGGGAGAGAGGGGTGAGGGAGGGTGAGAGGTGAGGAGGGTGAGGTGAGGAGAGGAATAGAGGGTGAGAGGTGAGGGAGGGTGAGAGGTGAGGGATGGTGAGAGGGGCTGAGAGGTGAGTGAGAGGAGGGAGGAGTAATAGAGGGTGAGAGGAGGGTGAGAGGGAGAGGTGAGGGAGAGAGAGGAGAGGTGAGGGAGGTGAGAGGAGGAGGGTGAGAGGTGAGGAGGGTGAGAGGTGAGGAGGGTGCAGTGTTAACTTTGTAGGCTCAGACCAAACCTGTTCCTCCTCTTCTCCTCCTCCTCCTCTCCACTTCTCCTAATCTCCTCTTCTTCTCCTGGGCCTCCAGTACGAATAAGGAGAGAGAGAGAGAGAGAGAGAGAGAGAGAGAGAGAGAGAGAGAGAGAGAATTTTTTTACCTGAACAAAAACTGTGTCCGTAAGTCCGTCCGTCCATTCGTCCTTAAGTCCGTCCGTAAGTCCGTCTGTCCATTCGTCCTGTCCGTCCGTTCCTCCGTCCGTCCATTCGTCCTTAAGTCCGTCCGTAAGTCCGCTCCGTAAGTCTCGTCTGTGCCCGTCTTCCTGTCTGTCTCCGTCCGTAAGTCCGTGTGTCCATTCGTTCTAAGTCCGCTCCTGTCCGTCAGTCCATTCGTCCTAAGTCCGTCAGTCCATTCCTGAGCCCGTCCGTCCGTCCTAAAGTCTGTGTCCGTCCACGATTGATTGAGTGTGAGTGTGTGTTACTAGGATTATTGAGTGTGTTACTAGGATTTGGAGTGTGTGCTAGGATTATTGAGTGTGTTGCTAGGATTATTGAGTGTGTTACTAGGATTATTGAGTGTGTTAATAGGATTATTGAGTGTGTTGCTAGGATTATTGGAGTGTTGCTAGGATTATTGAGTGTGTTACTAGAATTATTGAGTGTGTTGCTAGGATTATTGGAGTGTGTTGCTAGGATTACTGGAGTGTGTTGCTGGATTATTGGTGTGTTACAGGATTATTGAGTATGTTGCTAGGATTATTGAGTGTGTTGCAGGATTACTGAGTGTGTTGCTAGGATTACTGAGTGTGTTGCTAGGATTACTGAGTGTGCTGGTTGTGATTACTGAGTGTTGCTAGGATTACTGAGTGTGTGTGCCAGGATTACTGGAGTGTGTTGCTAGGATTACTTGAGTGTGTTGCTAGATTATTATGTGTTGCTGAGGATTACGGAGTGTTGCTAGGATTATGGAGTGTGTTGCAGATTACTGGAGTGTGTTGCTAGGATTACTGAGTGTGTTTGCCAGGATTACTGAGTGTGTTGCTAGGATTACTGGAGTGTGTTGCAGGGATTACTGAGTGTGTTGCTAGGATTACTGAGTGTGTTGCTAGGATTACTGAGTGTGTTGCTAGGATTACTGAGTGTGTTGCTAGGATTACTGAGTGTTGCTAGGATTACTGAGTGTGTTACAGGATTACTGAGTGTGTTGCTAGGATTACTGAGTGTGTTGCAGGGATTATTGAGTGTGTTGCTAGGATTATTGAGTGTGTTGCCAGGATTACTGAGTGTGTTGCTAGGATTATTGAGTGTGTTGCTAGGATTAGAGTGTGTTGCTAGGATTACTGAGTGTGTTGCAGGATTACTGAGTGTGTTGCTAGGATTACGGAGTGTGTTGCTAGGATTATTGAGTGTGTTGCTAGGATTACCGAGTGTGCTGGGATTTGAGTGTGTTGCTAGGATTATTGAGTGTGTTGCTAGGATTATTGAGTGTTGCTAGGATTACTGGAGTGTGTTGCTAGGATTACTGAGTGTGTTGCTAGGATTACTGAGTGCGTTGTTAGGATTACGAGTGCGTTGCTAGGATTACTGGAGTGTGTTGGCTAGATTATTGAGTGTGTTGCTAGGGATTATTGAGTGTGTTGCTAGATTATTGGTGTTGCTAGGATTATTGGAGTGTGTTGCTAGGGAAACAAGACCATTTGTATTGATTTATGTGGAAATTGAGCAAATGAGAGAGAGAGAGAGAGAGAGAGAGAGAGAGAAGAGAGAGAGAGAGAAAAATTTAAAAGAGTTAAGAAGGTAGAAAGAGAGAGAGAGGGGGATAAGTAGTCAGTTGGAGAGAGATAGATAGAATTAGAGAGAGAGAGAGAGAGATTAGAGAGAGGTGGAAGGTAGGTTCACATAGAGATTGAGAGAGTTTAAAGGGAGAGAGATTAGAGAGAGAGGTTAAGGTAGAACACAGAGAGAGACTTTAAAGAGAGTTAGAGAGAGAGAGAGAGAGAGAGAGAGAGAGTTAGAGAGAGAGAGAGAGAGAGAGAGAGAGGTAAGGTAGGACATGGAGAGAGACTTAAAGAGAGTTAGGAGAGAGAGAGAGAGAGAGAGAGAGAGAGAGAGGGACATGGAGAGAGAGACTTTTAAAGAGAGTTAGAGAGAGAGTTAGAGAGAGAGAGAGACTTTAAAGAGAGAGAGAGAGAGAGAGAGAGAGTTAGAGAGAGAGAGAGAGAGAGAGAGATACATGATACGCCAGAGAGCAGTGTATCCCTTTAGTGTGTTACTCTGGACCTCGTGTGGTGGCCGCCGCCTCCCTCCCTGGGTACCTGTGTCCCTGGCTGTGGTGACCTGTGTACTGTGGTGGACCTGTGTACTGTGGTAGTGGTGCGTGGTGGACCTGTGTACTGTGGTGGTGGTGCTGTGGTGACCTGTGTACTGTGGTGGTGGTGGACCTGTGTACTGTGGTGGACCTGTGTACTGTGGTAGTGGTGCTGTGGTGGACCTGTGTACTGTGGTAGTGGTGCTGTGGTGACCTGTGTACTGTGGTGACCTGTGTACTGTGGTAGTGGTGCTGTTTTGGACCTGTGTACTGTGGTAGTGGTGCTGTTTTGGACCTGTGTACTGTGGTGGTGGTGCGTGACCTGTGTACTGGGTGGTGGTGCTGTGGTGGTGGTGCTGTTTTGGACCTGTATACTGTGGTGGTGGTGCTGTGGTGGACCTGTGTACTGTGGTGGTGGTGCTGTGGTGACCTGTGTACTGTGGTGGTGGTGCTGTGGTGGGGACCTGTACTGTGGTGGTGCTGTGGTGACCTGTGTACTGTGGTGGTGGTGCTGTGGTGGACCTGTGTACTGTGGTGACCTGTGTGCTGTGGACCTGTGTACTGTGGGGACCTGTGTGCTGTGGTGACCTGTACTGTGGTGGTGGTGCTGTGGGGACCTGTGTACTGTGGTGGACCTGTGTACTGTGGTGTGTGCTGCGGTGACCCTGTGTACTGTGGTGACCTGTGTACTGTGGTGGTAGTGGTGCTGTGGGGACCTGTGTACTGTGGTGGTGGTGCTGTGGTGACCTGTGTACTGTGGTGGACCTGTGTACTGGTGTGGTGGTGGTGCTGTGGTGGACCTGTGTACTGTGGTGGTGGTGCTGTGGTGGACCTGTGTACTGTGGTAGTGGTGCTGTGGTGACCTGTGTGACTGTGGAGGGCCTGTGTACTGTGGTGGCGTGGCGGTGGACCTGTGTACTGTGGTGGTGGTGCTGTGGGGGACCTGTGTACTGTGGTGGTGGTGTGGTGCTGTGGGGACCTGTGTACTGTGGTGGTGGTGCTGTGGTGACCTGTGTACTGTGGTAGTGGTGCTGTGGTGACCTGTGTACCGTGGTGGTGGTGCTGTGGGGGACCTGTGTACTGTGGTAGTGGTGCTGTGGTGGACCTGGCACTGTGGTGGTGGTGCTGTGGTGGACCTGTGTACTGTGGTGGTGGTGCTGTGGGGACCTGTACTGTGGTGGTGGTGCTGTGGTGGACCTGTGTACTGTGGTGGACCTGTGTACTGTGGTGGTGGTGCTGTGGTGACCTGTGTACTGTGTGACCTGTGTACTGTGGTGGTGGTGCTGTGGTGGACTTGTACTGTGGTAGTGGTGCTGTGGTGACCTGTGTACTGTGGTGGTGGTGCTGTGGGGACCTGTGTACTGTGGTGGTGGTGCTGTGGTGGACCTGTACTGTGGTAGTGGTGCTGTGGTGGACCTGTGTACTGTGGTGGTGGTGCTGTGGTGACCTGTGTTCTGTGGTGGTGGTGCTGTGGTGACCCTGTACTGGTGGTGGTGCTGTGGTGACCTGTACTGTGGTGGTGGTGCTGTGGTGGACCTGTGTACTGTGGTGGTGGTGCTGTGGTGACCTGTGTACTGTGGTGGTGGTGCTGTGGTGACCTGTGTACTGTGGTGGATGTGTACTGTGGTAGTGGTGCTGTGTGGACCTGTGTACTGTGGTGGTGGTGCTGTGGGGACCCGTGCGGTGGTGCTGTGGTGGACTTGTGTACTGTGGTAGTGGTGCTGTGGTGACCTGTGTACTGTGGTAGTGGTGCTGTGGTGGACCTGTGTACTGTGTAGTGGTGCTGTGGTGGACCGTACTGTGGTGGACCTGTGTGCTGTGGTGACCCGGGTACTGTGGTGGTGGTGGTGCTGTGGTGGACCTGTGTACTGTGGTGGTGGTGCTGTGGTGACCTGTGTACTGTGGTGGTGGTGCTGTGGTGACCTGTGTACTGTGGTGGTGGTGCTGTGGGGACCTGCTGTACTGTGGTGGTGGTGCTGTGGACCTGTGTACTGTGGTGGTGTTGTGGGTGGACCTGTGTACTGTGGTGTACCTGTGTACTGTGGTGGTGGTGCTGTGGGGACCTGTGTACTGTGGTAGTGGTGTGTATCTGCACTGTGGTGGTGGTGCTGTGGTGGACTTCCAGGTACTGTGGTGGTGGTGCTGGGGACCTGTGTACTGTGGTGGTGGTGCTGTGGTGACTTGTAGGTGGTGGTGGACCTGTGTACTGTTGTGGTGGTGCTGTGGTGGACCTGTACTGTGGTGGTGCTGTGGTGGACTCTGTACTGTGGTAGTGGTGCTGTGGTGGACCTGTGTACTGTGGTGACCTGTGTACTGTGGTGGTGGTGCTGTGGTGGACCTGTGTACTGGTGGTGGTGCTGTGACGTACTGTGGTGACCTGTGTACTGTGGTAGTGGTGCTGTGGTGACCTGTGTACTGTGGTAGTGGTGCTGTGGTGACCTGTGTACGGTGGTGGTGGTGCTGTGGTGACCTGTGTACTGTGGTGGTGGTGCTGTGACCCGGTACTGTGGTGAGTGGTGCTGTGGCGGGATCCGGTACTGTGACCTGTGTACTGTGGTGACCTGTACTGTGGTGGTGGTGCTGTGACCGTGTACTGGTGGACCTGTGTGGTGCTGTGGTGACCCGGGTACGTGGTGCTGTGGAGGACCTGCACGTGGTGGACCTGTACTGTGGTAGTGGTGCTGTGGTGGGCCTGCGTACTGTGGTGGTGGTGCTGTGGTGGACCTACCGTAGTGGTGCTGTGGTGGGCCTGCGTACCGTGGTGGTGGTGCTGTACCTGCGTACTGTGGTAGTGGTGCTGTGGTGGGCCCGCGTACTCGGGTGGTGGTGCCAGGTGGCCTGTGTACTGTGGTAGTGGTGCTGTGGTGACCTGTGCACCGTGGTGTGGTGCTGTGGGGACCGTGTACTGTGGTGACCCGTGTACCGTGGTAGTGGTGCTGTGGTGACCCGTGCATCGTGGTAGTGCTGTGGGGACCTGTGCACTGTGGTGGTGGTGCTGTGGTGGACTTCGTACTGTGGTGGTGGTGCTGTGGTGACCTGTACTGTTGTGGTGGTGCTGTGGTGACCCGTGTACCGTGGTGGTGGTGCTGTAGATCAGGTACTGTGGTAGTGGTGTGGTGACCTGTGTCAGACCTGTGTACTGTGGTGGTGGTGCTGGTGACCTGTGTACTGTGGTGGTGGTGCTGTGGGGACCTGTGTACTGTGGTGGACCTGTGTACTGTGGTAGTGGTGCTGTGTGGACCTGTGTACTGTGGTAGTGGTGCTGTGGTGACCTGTACTGTGCGTGGTGGTGTGGTGGTGGACCGGTAGTGTGGTGGTGGTGCTGTGGACCCGGTACTGTGGTGGTGGTGGTGCTGAGACCTGTACTGTGGTGGTGGTGTTGTACTCAGGTCGTGGTGAACCTGTGTACCGTGGTAGTGGTGCTGTGGTGACCTGTGTACTGTGGTAGTGGTGCTGTGGTGACCTGTGCACTGTGGTGAACCTGTGTACTGTGGTAGTGGTGCTGTGTGACCGTGTACTGTGGTGGTGGTGCTGTGGTGACCTGTGTACTGTGGTGGTGGTGCTGTGGGGACCTGACGTGGTGGTGGTGGTGCTGTGGTGACCTGTGTACTGTGGTGGTGGTGCGCTGTGGGGACCTGTGTACTGTGGTGAACCTGCGTACTGTGGTAGTGGTGCTGTGGTGACCTGTACTGTGGTGGTGGTGCTGTGGTGACCTGTGCACTGCGGTGAACCGTGTACTGTGGTAGTGGTGCTGTGGTGGACCTGTGTACTGTGGTGGTGGTGCTGTGGTGACCTGTGTACGGTGGTGGTGCTGTGGGGACCTGTGTACTGTGGTGGTGGTGCTGTGGTGACTGCAGTACTGTGGTAGTGGTGCTGTGGTGACCTGTGTACTGTGGTGGATCTGTGTACTGTGGTGAACCCTGGTACCGTGGTGGTGGTGCTGTGGGGACCTGTGTACTGTGGTGACCTGTGTACCGTGGTAGTGGTGCTGTGGTGGACCGTGTACTGTGGTAGTGGTGCTGTGGAGACCTGTGTACTGTGGTGGACCTGTGTACTGTGGTAGTGGTGCTGTGGACCTGAGTACTGTGGTAGTGGTGCGTGGGGACCTGTATACTGTGGTGGTGGTGCTGCTGGACCTGTGTACTGTGGTGGTGGTGCTGTGGTGACCTGTGTACTGTGGTGGTGATGCTTTGGTGACCTGTGTACTGTGGTGGTGGTGGATGTGGACCTGTACTGTGGTGGTGGTGCTGTGGGGACCTGTGTACTGTGGTGGTGGTGTTGTGGTGGACCTGTGTACTGTGGCAGACCTGTGTACTGTGGTGGTGGTGCTGTGGTGGACTCGGTACTGTGGTAGTGGTGCTGTGGGGACCTGTGTACTGTGGTAGTGGTGCTGTGGGGACCTGTGTACTGTGATGGACCTGTATACTGTGGTACAATGACGTCATATATTTTAGCACAGCACAACGTGACTACATAAAACGATACAATGACGTCATATATTTTAGTACAGTATATATGTCAAGGAACGAGATAAGGGGTCCCGCTATGTGTCCGTTCATTGGTACATCTAATAGGAAATTTACGTATCTGTTTGGAGTCTTTCTTGTAAACTTAATCCGCGGGTGGTGGGAGGTGTGGGGTGAAGAGGGATTAGGTGTGTGTGTGTGTGTGTGTGTGGTTTATGGTGTAGTTTTGGTCCATGTTACAGGAGTATTCAGGACGAGGTGCCTGAAGGAGTGGTGACAGCCAGGTGGACCTAGGCAATGTAAGCCCAGAGACCTGATATAATATCTCTTGAAGTAAACTAGGGAGTGATGTCTTAGTAACGTCTCTTTACGCCCGGAAGTGGTAGATAGCGCCTTGCCACCACCCCACTACTGTCACTTGCCGTCAGTTTCCCGATGATCACGAAAGGGGTAGACATCCGGAATTGCGTCTCGTGTAAGCTTCATTTCATTTATTTATCACACTATTTTTCCGAGCCCAAAAAAGAAACGATTGTATTGCAAAATATATTAATTATAACTTTAGTTCATAAGAGATCAACGAGTTTTGCATGCTCGTAACATTACACGCATGCGCAATGGCGTTTGTTATAAATACGTGAGTTGAGTCGAGTTTATTTTTATGAGATTATAATTCACTACATTTACTGCAGACAATAACAGAGGGTTTTATTTTACACATATCCAATGACTTGAAACGGTTTTATAACATTTTGTGTGGCAGCCTTATTTTATGTTGCCCTAGAAGTTACCGACACTGTACCACTACTAATAATAATACAATATTTAATCTCATATCCAACATAATCATTCGAGTGACATTACTTTGTTTGCTTGGTCGGGGAAATATTAGGAAACACAGCTAGGTTGTTCAATCTTCAGGTGAAATCAAACTAGGTGTCTAATTTTCAGGTCATCCTCAAGTAGTAATGTATTTTAAACCAGATTTAGTGTGTGTGTGTGGATAAACAGAACAATACCACATTTATTGTCATCATGGTCGAGAATTGCGGCTCTTCAACCTAAGCTCGACACCTTTGTGTTCTTACCGTTTTACTGCTCCCGCGCTTTTTGATGTCTTAAGTGTGTGTATATTTTGTGGTGTTTTTAGTCCGCTTTTCTCCACTGTTGTCTTAATGCGTTAAATCCCCGTATTAGTTACTTGGAGAAAGCAGTGCTGTGGTTCTTTCCGAGTCGTGTTGGCATATTAATTTAATTTTTATTTAATTTGTATGTATTTATTTATTTTGTTATTTATTTTTATAATTGTTTTTTTGTAATTTATATTTGTTTTATATTTAATTTTGTTTGTTATTGTATTTTTGTTTTTGTTTTATTTAGTGTTTTGTTTATTTTTATTATTGTTTTTTATTTATTTATTTTTGTAATTTTATATTTTTATTTAGATTTTTTGTAATTATTATTTTTTATTTAGTGATTTTGTTGGGGGTTTGTTATTGTTTTGGCATCTTACTATGTTTGTTATATACTGTGGTGTAAAGGTCAGCATCCTCGCCTCGCAAGTGAGTGGACCCGGTTCGATCTCGGCAGGTGAAACTATGGGCAAGTTTTTCACGCCATTTACCTCTGTCTACCCAGCAGTAACTGGGGACCTGATGTTAATCGATTTGTGATCGTGTTCCGAATGGCTAGCCAGCAGTTGGCGACAGCTTCTACACCTTAAAACAAATTACGCCTAGGTGGCCCTTGGGCCGGCTATCCAATTCTGAGGGCTTCCATTATTATTATTATTAATATTACAGTATTTAGTCTGGGTTGGTGATACCGTACTGTTTTGTAGAGGCACACGAAACGTCATTAGTGTGTATGTACAGGAACCGTTAGTAATATGTGTACACAATAAGCTAAGAGTATCCATGTATACACAGAAGAGGGTAATAGTACAGTATTCCTATATATACACAGGAGAGGTTATTAGCGCCTCTTATGTATACTGCGACAATATACCGTACGCTTTGAGAATTCGGTAATACTTGTCCTGACAGTACGACGACTAAAAATTAAGTCTGGGTTTAACTTTTTCAACAGTTCCGACGCAGCCGACACATACGATTATTTTGACACTGTATCAGTCAGTCCACTCCTGCTGGTGTATGTTGGTCGTAGCCAGAAAAAATAAAACACAAGGAACAAATACTTATTATATTAACCAAAGAAAAAAAGACATTATTTATTTTGATTCTTCACACCAATGTTTGGAATAGAATTAGTGTTTTTATATAATTTCAACTAAACTTTCGAAAACAAAATAAATTGTATATTTTTCATTTATTGTTGGTTTTAAAACTCTTTATTATTGCTCGTTAATATTTCGGAAAAAGTATATATAGTTTTTAGAGGGGGGAGCAGCTTAGGTTCTGAAAAATAGTTCACAATAACAGAAATGTTTACACACTTTACCTGGGAAAAGAACAACTCTGTCAGGTTACACTATGCACAGATATGGATGGCCAGGGGCCATGTACGTCTCAACACCTGACTGAATAATTGAACACTGTCAATTCTTTCACTTGTGTGTTTTAAGCCCGGTGTGTTTCTTAAGCCTGGTGTGTGTTTTTGACGATGGTGCGTTCTTAGCCCGGTGTGTGTGTGTGTGTGTGTGTGTGTGTGCGGATGAGAAACGCGTTCGTCTCTACCTGATTGGCCATTGATGTCATTTTCGTACAAAAATGGGTGAGTGGCCCTGGTTGTTGTGGTTGTGGTTTTACTGCATTTTGGTGGTTGCAGTGGCGGTGTGGTTACTGGTAAGGGGTGTGTGGTTATTGTGGCATGGTGGTTACTGTAAGGTGTGGTTGGTTGTATGGGTGTGGTTATTGTATGGGTGTGGTTATTGTAAGGGTGTGTGGTTAATGTAAGGGGTGTATTACTGTAGTGGTTAATGGGTGTGTGGTTATTGTAAGTGTGGTTATTGTAAGGCGTGGTTGTGTTGGCGCGTGTCAATGCAGAAGTGTGGCTACTATTATATGCGTGGTTATCAGGCGTGTGGTTATTATAAGCGGTGCGTGGTTATTGTAGCGTGTGGTTATTGTAAAGGCGTGTGGTTATTGTAAGGGGTGTGGTTATTATAAGGGTGGTTATTGTAAAGGGTGTGGTTTGTAAAGGGTGTGTGGTTATTGTAAGGCGCGTGGTTATTGTAAAGGCTGTGTGGTTATTGTAAAGCGGTGTGGTTATTGTAAGGGGTGTGGTTATTGTAAAGGGTGTAATATTGTAAAGGGTGTGTGGTTATTATATGGGTGTGTGGTTATTGTAAGCGGTGTGGTTATGGTAAAGGGGTGCGGTTATTGTAAAGGGTGTGGTTATTGTATGGGTGTGTGGTTATTGTAAGGGGTGGTCATTGTATGGGGTGTGTGGTTATTGTAAGTGTGGTTATTGTAAAGGTGGTTATTGTAAATGGGTGTGGTTATTGTAAGGTGTGTGGTTGTAAGGGCGTGTGGTTACTGGTAAAGGGTGTGGTTATTGTAAAGGTTATTGTAAAGGGTGTATATTGTAAGGGTGTGGTTATTGTAAGGGGTGTGGTTATTGTAAAGGGGTGTGGTTATTGGTAAAGTGGGTGTGGTTATTGTAAGGGGTGCGTGGTTATTGTAAGGGTGTGGCTATTGTAAAGGGGTGTGTGGTTATTGTAAGGGGGTGTGGTTATTGTAAGGGTGTGTGGTTATTGTAAAGGGTGTGGTTATTGCAAAGGGGTGTGGAATTATTGTAAAGGGTGTGAGCCATGCGGGCAAGTGGTTTATTGTAAAGGGGTGTGGTTATTAAAGGGGTGTGGTTATTGTAAAGGGTGTGGTTATTGTGAAGGGGGTGTGGTTACTGTAAAGGGGGTGAGCAATACCGCAACCGGAAATCCAGCTAATACCTG
>NW_024721799.1:0-2794 GCF_018991925.1 Homarus americanus | reverse complement strand
ACTGTCTCTCTACCTAAAACATTGTCTCTCTCCCTAAAACACTGTCTCTCTACCTAAAACACTGTCTCTCTCCCTAAAACACTGTCTCTCTACCTAAAACACTGTCTCTCTCCCTAAAACACTGTCTCTCTACCTAAAACATTGTCTCTCTCCCTAAAACACTGTCTCTCTACCTAAAACACTGTCTCTCTCCCTAAACACTGTCTCTCTCCTAAACACTGTCTCTCCCTAAAACACTGTCTCTCTACCTAAAACATTGTCTCTCTCCTAAAACACTGTCTCTCTCCTAAAACACTGTCTCTCCCTAAAACATTGTCTCTCTCCCAAACACTGTCTCTCTCCCTAAACACTGTCTCTCTACCTAAAACATTGTCTCTACCTAAAACACTGTCTCTCTCCTAAAACACTGTCTCTCTACCTAAAACATGTCTCTCTCCTAAACATTGTCTCTCTACCTAAAACATTGTCTCTCTCCTAAACACTGTCTCTCTACCTAAAACACTGTCTCTCTCCTAAAACACTGTCTCTCTCCCTAAAACACTGTCTCTCTACCTAAAACATTGTCTCTCTCCCTAAAACCCTGTCTCTCTCCCTAAAACACTGTCCTCTCCCTAAAACACTGTCTCTCTCCCTAAAACATTGTCTCTCCCTAAAACACTGTCTCTCTCCTAAAACACTGTCTCTCTCCTAAACATTGTCTCTCTACCTAAAACACTGTCTCTCCCTAAAACACTGTCTCTCTCCCTAAAACACTGTCTCTCTCCCTAAACATTGTCTCTCTCCCTAAAACACTGTCTCTCTCCCTAAAACACTGTCTCTCTCCCCAAAACACTGTCTCTCCTAAACACTGTCTCTCTACCTAAACACTGTCTCTCTCCTAAAACACTGTCTCTCCTAAAACACTGTCTCTCCCTAAAACTTGTCTCTCTCTCTCCTAAAACACTGTCTCTCCCTAAAACACTGTCTCTCTCCCTAAAACACTGTCTCTCCCCTAAAACACTGTCTCTCTCCTAAAACACTGTCTCTCCTAAACACTGTCTCTCTCCCTAAAACATTGTCTCTCTCCCTAAAACACTGTCTCTCACAAACATGTCTCTCTCGTTTAAACACTGTCTCTCTACCTAAAACACTGTCTCTCTACCTAAAACACTGTCTCTCTACCTAAAACACTGTCTCTCTACCTAAACACTGTCTCTCTACCTAAAACATTGTCTCTCTACCCAAAACACTGTCTCTCTACCTAAACACTGTCTCTCTCCTAAAACACACTGTCTCTCTACCAAAACATTGTCTCTCTACCTAAAACACTGTCTCTCTCCTAAACACTGTCTCTCTCCCTAAAACACTGTCTCTCTCCTAAAACACTGTCTCTCCTAAAACACTGTCTCTCTCCTAAAACACTGTCTCCTCTAAAACATTGTCTCTCTCCTAAAACACTGTCTCTCTACCTAAAACACTGTCTCTCTCGTTTAAACACTGTCTCTCTACACACTGTCTCTCTACCTAAAACACTGTCTCTCTACACAAAACACTGTCTCTCTACCTAAAACACTGTCTCTCTACCTAAAACATTGTCTCTCTACCTAAACACTGTCTCTCTACCTAAAACACTGTCTCTCTACCTAAAACACTGTCTCTCTACCTAAAACATTGTCTCTCTACCTAAAACACTGTCTCTCTACCTAAAAACCTGTCTCTCTCCTAAAACACTGTCTCTCTCCCTAAAACACTGTCTCTCTCCCAAAACACTGTCTCTCTCCCAAAAACACTGTCTCTCTACCTAAAACACTGTCTCTCCTAAAACACTGTCTCTCTCCTAAAATTGTGTCTCTCTCTCCCTAAAACACTGTCTCTCTCCTAAAACACTGTCTCTCTCCTAAAACACTGTCTCTCTCCTAAAACACTGTCTCTCTACCTAAAACACTGTCTCTCTCCCTAAAACACTGTCTCTCTCCTCACTGTCTCTCTCCCTAAAACACTGTCTCTCTACCTAAAACACTGTCTCTCTCCCTAAAACACTGTCTCTCTCCCTAAAACATTCTCTCTCTCCTAAAACACTGTCTCTCTCCCTAAAACACTGTCTCTCTCCCTAAAACACTGTCTCCCTAAAACACTGTCTCTCTACCCAAAACACTGTCTCTCTCCCTAAAACACTGTCTCTCTCCCTAAAACACTGTCTCTCTCCTAAAACACTGTCTCTCTACCTAAACATTGTCTCTCTCCTAAACACTGTCTCTCTCCCTAACACTGTCTCTCTCCCTAAAACACTGTCTCTCTCCCAAAACACTGTCTCTCCCTAAAACATTGTCTCTCTCCCTAAAACACTGTCTCTCTCCCAAAACACTGTCTCTCTAAAACATTGTCTCTCTACCTAAAACACTGTCTCTCTCCCTAAAACACTGTCTCTCTCCCTAAACACTGTCTCTCCCTAAAACATTCTCTCTCTCCTAAAACACTGTCTCTCTCCTAAAACACTGTCTCTCTCCCTAAAACACTGTCTCTCTCCTAAACACTGTCTCTCTACCTAAAACACTGTCTCTCTCCCTAAACACTGTCTCTCTCCTAAAACACTGTCTCTCCTAAAACATTGTCTCTCTCTCCCTAAAACTGTCTCTCTCCCTAAAACACTGTCTCTCTCCCTAAAACACTGTCTCTCTCCCTAAAACACTGTCTCTCTCCCTAAACACTGTCTCTCTCCTAAAACATTGTCTCTCTCCCTACTGTCTCTCTACCTAAAACACTGTCTCTCTCTTAAAACTGTCTCTACCTAAAACACTGTCTCTCTACCCAAAAC
>NW_024721798.1:0-5288 GCF_018991925.1 Homarus americanus | reverse complement strand
TGCTCTGATTACCTAAGCGGCCCGGGTGGTCCCCATTAGAGGTTCATGGTGCCATAAGATCGTTGAACAGGCTTGTGTGAAATATAGTAGAGTCTAGGACTGCTTTTATTGTCCTGGTGGCCCAGAGGTAGCGTTCCCCGGTCACAATTATAAGATCGTGGCTTCAAATCCTAGTGGGGTGAGGCTTTGATTATATGCAGAAGTCTGCGTGCTTTATTGGGCTAATGAAATATTTATGGATCCTCGGGTTTCGAAGCCTCATTTGGTTAAACGTTCCTCTGATCACCTAAGCGGCACGGGTGGTCCCCTATAGTGGTTCATAGCGCCATAAGCTCGTTGAACAGGCTTTGTGTGAAATATAGTAGAGTCTAGGAATTTGCTTTATTGTCCTGGTGGCCCAGGAGCGCCCCCCGGTCGCCACCAGATTGTGGTTCAAATCAGGTAGAGGTTGATTTATATGTAGAAGCCCTGTTGTGGTTTTATTGAAATACATCCGTGTTCGAAGCCAGATTTGCAAAACGCTGCCCCGATCACCTAAGCGGGACGGGTGGTCCCCATTAGAGGTTCACGGCGCCATAAGCTCGCTGAACAGGCTTTGTGTGAAATATAGCAGAGTCTAGGACTGCTTTTATTGTCCTGGTGGCCCAGAGGTAGCATCCCCCGGTCACAATTATAAGATTGTTGGTTCAAATCCTTGTGGGTTGAGGTGTTGATTACATGTAGAAGTCCGCGTGCTTTATTGGGTTAATGAAATATATATGGATCCTCGTGTTTCGAAGCCAGATTTGGTAAAACGTTGCCCTGATCACCTAAGCGGCACGGGTGGGCCCCATTAGAGGTTCATGGCGCCATAAGGTCGTTGAACAGGCTTTGTGTGAAATATAGTAGAGTCTAGGACTGCTTTTATTGTCCTTGTGGCTCAGAGGTAGCATACCCCGGTCACAATTATAAGATCGTGTTCAAATCCTGTAGGTGAGTGCGATTATATGTAAAAGTCCACGGCTTTATTGGGCTAATGAAGATATATGGGATCCTCGTGTTTCGAAAACCGGATTTGCAAAACGTTGCTCTGATCACCCTAAGCGAAAACAGGTCCCCATTAGAGTGTCTGGTGGCGCCAAGGTCATGAACAGGCTTTGTGTGAAATATAGCAGAGTCTAGAATGCTTTTCTGTCCTTGCGGCCCAGAGGTAAAGCGTTCCCGTCACAATTATAAGATTCAACTAATCCCAGGGGTGTGTTGTTGATTATATGAAGAAGTAAGCGTGCTTTATTGGGCTAATGAAATATATATGGATCCTCGTGTTTCGAAGCCGCATTTTGTAAAACGTTGCTCTAATCACCTAAACGGCATGGGTGGTCCCCATTAGAGGTTCACGGCACCATAAGCTCATTGAACAGGCTTTGTGTGAAATATAGCAGAGTCTAGGACTGCTTTTATTGTCCTGGTGGCCCAGCGGTAGCGTTCCCCGGTCACAATTATAAGATCGTTGGTTCAAATCCTGGTGGGGTGAGGTGTTGATTACATGTAGAAGTCCGCGTGCTTTAATGGTCTAATGAAATATATATGGATCCTCGGGTTTCGAAGCCACATTTGGTAAAACGTTGCTCTGATTACCTAAGCGGCACGGGTGGTCCCCATTAGAGGTTCACGGCGCCATAAGCTCGTTGAACAGGCTTTGTGTGAAATATAGGAGAGTCTAGCAATGCTTTTAGTCTCCTGGTGAGCCAGAGGTAGCGTTCCCCGGTCATAATTAGAAGATCGTGGGTTCGAATCCTGGTGGGGTGAGGTGTTGATTATATGAAGAAGTCCGCGTGCTTTATTGGGCTAATGAAATATATATGGATCCTCGTGCTTCGAAGCCGCATTTGGTAAAACGTTGCTCCGATCACCTAAGCGGCATGGGTGGTCCCCATCAGAGGTTCACGGCGCCATAAGCTCGTTGAACAGGTTTTGTGTGAAATATAGCAGAGTCTAGGACTGCTTTTATTGTCCTGGTGGCCCAGAGGTAGCGTTCCCCGGTCACAATTATAAGATCGTGGGTTCAAATCCTGGTGGGGTGAGGTGTTGATTAAATGTAGAAGTCCACGTGCTTTATTGGGCTAATGAAATATATATGGATCCTTCTTGTTTCGAAGCCGCATTTGGTAAAATGTTGGTCTGATCACCTAAGCAGCACGGGTGGTCCCCATTAGAGTTTCACGGCGCCATAAGCTCGTTGAACAGGCTATGTGTGAAATATAGCAGAGTCTAGGACTGCTTTTATTGTCCTGGTGGCCCAGAGTTAGCGTCCCCCGGTCACAATTATAAGATTGTGGGTTCAAATCCTGGTGGGGTGAGGTGTTGATTATATGTAGAAGTCCGCGTGCTTTATTGGGTTAATGAAATATATATGGATCCTCGTGTTTCGAAGCCAGATTTGGTAAAACGTTGCCCTGATCACTTAAGCGGCACGGGTGGTCCCCATTAGAGGTTCACGGCGCCATAAGCTCGTTGAACAGGCTTTGTGTGAAATATAGCAGAGTCTAGGACTGCTTTTATTGTCCTGGTGGCCCAGAGGTAGCATCCCCCGGTCACAATTATAAGATTGTTGGTTCAAATCCTTGTGGGTTGAGGTGTTGATTATATGTAGAAGTCCGCGTGCTTTATTGGGTTAATGAAATATATATGGATCCTCGTGTTTCGAAGCCAGATTTGGTAAAACGTTGCCCTGATCACCTAAGCGGCACGGGTGGTCCCCATTAGAGGTTCATGGCGCCATAAGGTCGTTGAACAGGCTTTGTGTGAAATATAGTAGAGTCTAGGACTGCTTTTATTGTCCTGGTGGCCCAGAGGTAGCATATCCCGGTCACAATTATAAGATCGTGGGTTTGAATCCTGGTAGGGTGAGGTGTTGATTATATGTAGAAGTCCGAGTGATTTATTGGGCTAATGAAATATATATGGATCCTCGTGTTTCCAAGCCGGATTTGGTAAAAGGTTGCTCTGATCACCTAAGCGGCACGGGTGGTCTCCATTAGAGGTTCATGGCGCCATAAGGTCGTTCAACAGTCTTTGTGTGAAATATAGTAGAGTCTAGGACTGCTTTTATTGTCCTTGTGGCCCAGAGGTAGCATACCCCGGTAACAATTATAAGAACGTGGGTTTGAATCCTGGTGGGGTGAGGTGTTGATTATATGTAGAAGTCCGCATTCGGTAAAACTTTGCTCTGATCACCTAAGTGGCACGGGTGGGCCCCATTAGAGGTTCACGGCGCCATAAGCTCGTTGAACAGGCTTTGTGTGAAATATAGCAGAGTCTAGGACTGCTTTTATTGTCCTAGTGGCCCAGAGGTAGCGTTTTCTGGTCACAATTATAAGATCGTGGGTTCAAATCCTGGTAGGGTGAGGTGTTGATTATATGTAAAAGTCCACGTGCTTTATTGGGCTAATGAAATATATATGGATCCTCGTGTTTCGAAACCGGATTTGGTAAAACGTTGCTCTGATCACCTAAGCGGCACTGGTGGTCCCCATTAGAGGTTCATGGCGCCATAAGGTCGTTGAACAGGCTTTGTGTGAAATATAGTAGAGTCTAGGACTGCTTTTCTTGTCCTGGTGGCCCAGAGGTAGCGTTCCCCGGTCACAATTATAAGATCGTGGCTTCAAATCCTGGTGGGGTGAGGCTTTGATTATATGTAGAAGTCTGCGTGCTTTATTGGGCTAATGAAATATTTATGGATCCTCGGGTTTCGAAGCCGCATTTGGTTAAACGTTGCTCTGATCACCTAAGCGGCACGGGTGGTCCCCTATAGTGGTTCATAGCGCCATAAGCTCGTTGAACAGGCTTTGTGTGAAATATAGTAGAATCTAGAACTGCTTTTATTGTCGTGGTGGCCCAGAGGTAGCATACCCCGGTCACAATTATAAGATCGTGGGTTTGAACCCTGGTGGGGTGAGGTGTTGATTATATGTAGAAGTCCGCGTACTTTATTGGGGTAATGAAATATATATGGATCCTTCTTGTTTCGAAGCCGCATTTAGTAAAACGTTGGTCTGATCACCTAAGCGGCATGGGTGGTCCCCATCAGAGGTTCACGGCGCCATAAGCTCGTTGAACAGGTTTTGTGTGAAATATAGCAGAGTCTAGGACTGCTTTTATTGTCCTGGTGGCCCAGAGGTAGCGTCCCCCGGTCACAATTATAAGATTGTTGGTTCAAATCCTGGTGGGGTGAGGTGTTGATTATATGTAGAAGTCCGCGTGCATTAATGGTCTAATGAAATATATATGGATCCTCGGGTTTCGAAGCCACATTTGGTAAAACGTTGCTCTGATCACCTAAGCGGCACGGGGGGTCCCCATTAGAGGTTCACGGCGCCATAAGCTCGTTGAACAGGCTTTGTGTGAAATATAGCAGAGTCTAGGACTGCTTTTATTGTCCTGGTGGCCCAGAGGTAGCGTCCCCCGGTCACAATTATAAGATTTGGGGTTCAAATCCTGGTGGTGTGAGGTGTTGATTATATGCAGAAGTCCGCGTGCTTTACTGGGCTAATGAAATATATATGGATCCTCGTGTTTCGAAGCCGCATTTGGTAAAACGTTGCTCTGATCACCTAAGCGGCACGGGTGGTCCCCATTAGAGGTTCACGGCGCCATAAGCTCGTTGAACAGGCTTTATGTGAAATATAGCAGATTCTAGGACTGCTTTTATTGTCCTAGTGGCCCAGAGGTAGCGTTTCCTGGTCACAATTATAAGATCGTGGGTTCAAATCCTGGTAGGGTGAGGTGTTGATTATATGTAAAAGTCCACGTGCTTTATTGGGCTAATGAAATATATATGGATCCTCGTGTTTCGAAACCGGATTAGGTAAAACGTTGCTCTGATCACCTAAGCGGCACTGGTGGTCCCCATTAGAGGTTCATGGCGCCATAAGGTCGTTGAACAGGCTTTGTGTGAAATATAGTAGAGTCTAAGACTGCTTTTCTTGTCCTGGTGGCCCAGAGGTAGCGTTCCCCGGTCACAATTATAAGATCGTGGCTTCAAATCCTGGTGGGGTGAGGCTTTGATTATATGTAGAAGTCTGCGTGCTTTATTGTGCTAATGAAATATCTATGGATCCTCGTGTTTCGAAGCCGCATTTGGTTAAACGTTGCTCTGTTCACCTAAGCGGCACGGGTGGTCCCCATTAGAGGTTCATCGTGCCATAAGGTCGTTGAACAGGCTTTGTGTGAAATATAGTAGAGTCTAGGACTGCTTTTATTGTCCTGGTTGCCCAGAGGTAGCGTTCCCCGGTCACAATTATAAGATC
>NW_024721797.1:0-6030 GCF_018991925.1 Homarus americanus | reverse complement strand
TGTACAGTGTAGAGCGACACACTACCTGGCTGTACAGGTAGAGCTAAACACTAAATCCTGTCGCCAACCGCTAAACAAACCTGACTGCAGCGAGATCAACAAACAACCTGGCAGCTAAAGCGTAGAGCTACACACCACCGGCCGTGTAGTGTAGAGCCAACACACCACATGGCTGTGCAGTGTAGAGCTACAAACCACAACGCGCAAGCGGCCCAACGAAACACCTACGCTACTCAACCAACCACGCGCAAGCACAACAAACTACCTTAAAGGCAGTGAGAGACACACCACCCGACCGTGTACAGTGTAGAGCGACCCACTACCTGGCTGTACAGTGTAGAGCCAACAACCCAAACACCCCCAACCCACCCACCCACCACAAATCACCAGCAGCGTAGAGTATATCACACTACCTGGCTGTGTAGTGTAGAGCGACACACTACCTGGCTGTGTAGTGTAGAGCGACACACTACCTGGCTGTGTACAGTGTAGAGCGACACACTACCTGGCGTTGTAGTGTAGAGCGACACACTACCTGGCTGTGTAGTGTAGAGCGACACACTACCTGGCTGTGTAGTGTAGAGCGACACACTACCTGGCTGTGTAGTGTAGAGCGACACACTACCTGGCTGTGTAGTGTAGAGCGACACACTACCTGGCTGTGTAGTGTAGAGCGACACACTACCTGGCTGTGTAGTGTAGAGCGACACACTACCTGGCTGTGTAGTGTAGAGCGACACACTACCTGGCTGTGTACAGTGTAGAGCGACACACTAACTGGCTATGTAGTGTAGAGCGACACACTAACTGGCTGTGTAGTGTAGAGCGACACACTACCTGGCTGTGTAGTGTAGAGCGACACACTACCTGGCTGTGTAGTGTAGAGCGACACACTACCTGGCTGTGTGCAGTGTAGAGCGACACACTACCTGGCTGTGTAGTGTAGAGCGACACACTACCTGGCTGTGTACAGTGTAGAGCGACACACTACCTGGCTGTGTACAGTGTAGAGCAACACACTACCTGGCTGTGTAGTGTAGAGCGACACACTACCTGGCTGTGTACAGTGTAGAGCGACACACTACCTGGTGTGTAGTGTAGAGCAACACACTACCTGGCTGTGTACAGTGTAGAGCGACACACTACCTGGCTGTGTACAGTGTGGTGAGCGACACATCACCTGGCTGTGTACAGTGTAGAGCGACACACTACCTGGCTGTGTACAGTGGTAGAGCGACACACTACCTGGCTGTGTGCACAGTGTAGAGCGACACACTACCTGGCTGTGTACAATGCAGAGCGACACACTACCTGGTGTGTAGTGTGAGCGACACACTACCTGGTTGTGTATAGTGTAGAGCGACACACTACCTGGCTGTGTACAGTGGTGAGCGACACACTACCTGGCTGTGTACAGTGTAGAGCGACATACTACCTGGCTGTGTGAGCAGTGTAGAGCGACACACTACCTGGCTGTGTACAGTGTAGAGCGACACACTACCTGGCTGTGTACAGTGTAGAGCGACACACTACCTGGCTGTGTACAGTGTAGAGCGATACACTACCTGGCTGTGTACTGCGTAGAGCGACACACTACCTGGCTGTGTACAGTGTAGAGCGACACACTACCTGGCTGTGTACAGTGTAGAGCGACACACTACCTGGCTGTGTACAGTGTAGAGCGACACACTACCTGGCTGTGTAGTGTAGAGCGACACACTACCTGGGTGTGTACAGTGTAGAGCGACAAACTACCTGGCTGTGTACAGTGTAGAGCGACACACTACCTGGCTGTGTACAGTGTAGAGCGACACACTACCTGGCTGTGTACAGTGTAGAGCGACACACTACCTGGTGTGTAGTGTAGAGCGACACACTACCTGGCTGTGTACAGTATAGAGCAACACACTACCTGGCTGTGTACAGCGTAGAGCGACACACTACCTGGTGTGTGTGGGCAGTGTAGAGCGACACACACCTGGCTGTGTACAGTGTAGAGCGACACACTACCTGGCTGTGCATACATTCGCCCAACAACAACACACTCATCCACGCCCGCCTGCACCCACCCTACCGAAGCGACACACTACCTGGCTGTGCACAGTGTAGAGCGACACACTACCTGGCTGTGTACACAAGCAGAGCGACACCACTGGCTGTGTACAGTGCCAGAGCGACACACCTGGCTCACAGTGTGTTATCAACAAACTACCTGTCTACAGTGTAGAGCGACATACTACCTGGCTGTGTACAGTGTAGAGCGACACACTACCTGGCTGTGTACAGTGTAGAGCGACACACTACCTGGCTGAGTACAGCGTAGAGCGACACACTACCTGGCTGTGTACAGTGTAGAGCTACACACTACCTGGCTGTGTAGTGTAGAGCGACATACTACCTGGCTGTGTAGTGTAGAGCGACACACTACCTGGCTGTGTAGTGTAGAGCGACACACTACCTGGCTGTGTACAGTGTAGAGCGACACACTACCTGGCTGTGTAGTGTAGAGCGACACACTACCTAGTTGTGTACAGTGTAGAGCGTTACACTACCTGGCTGTGTACAGTGCAGAGCAACACACTACTCTTGGCTGTGTGCAGTGTAGGAGTGGACACACATTTGCTGTGTCCAGCGTAGAGCGACACACTACCTGGCTGTGTACATGCAGAGCGACACACTACCTGGCTGTGTAGAGTGTAGAGCGACACACTACCCTGGCTGTGTACAGTGTGTAGAGCGACACACTACCTGGTTGTGTACAGGTAGAGCATGACACACTACCTGGCTGTATACAGTGTAGAGCGACACACTACCTGCTGCGTACAGGTGTAGAGCGACACACTACCTGGCTGTGTGTGTAGAGCAGACACACTACCTGGCTGTGTACAGTGTGTAGAGCGACACACTACCTGGGGTTGTGTACAGTGTGTAGAGCGACACACTACCTGGCTGTGTACAGTGTGAGCGACACACTACCTGGCTGTAGTGTAGAGCGACACACCACTGGCTGTGTACAGTGTAGAGCGACACAGTACCTGGCTGTGTACAGTGTAGAGCGACACACTACCTGGCTGTGTACAGTGTAGAGCTACACACTACCTGGCTGTGTACAGTGTAGAGCTGCACACTACCTGGCTGTGTACAGTGTAGAGCTACACACTACCTGGCTGTGTACAGTGTAGAGCGACACACTACCTGACTGTGTACAGTGTAGAGCGACACACTACCTGGCTGTGTACAGTGTAGAGCGACACACTACCTGGCTGTGTACAGTGTAGAGCGACACACTACCTGGCTGTGTACAGTGTAGAGCGACAAACTACCTGGCTGTACAGTGTAGAGCGACACACTACCTGGCTGTGTACAGTGTAGAGCGACACACTAACTGGTGTGTAGTGTAGAGCAACACAATACCTGGTGTGTAGTGTAGAGCGACACACTACCTGGTGTGTAGTGTAGAGCGACACACTACCTGGTGTGTAGTGTAGAGCAACACACTACCTGGTGTGTAGTGTAGAGCGACACACTACCTGGTGTGTAGTGTAGAGCGACACACTACTGGTGTGTAGTGTAGAGCGACACACTACCTGGTGTGTAGTGTAGAGCGACACACTACCTGGTGTGTAGTGTAGAGCGACACACTACCTGGTGTGTAGTGTAGAGCGACACACTACCTGGCTGTGTAGTGTAGAGCGACACACTACCTGGTGTGTAGTGTAGAGCGACACACTACCTGGTGTGTAGTGTAGAGCGACACACTACCTGGCTGTGTAGTGTAGAGCGACACACTACCTGGCTGTGCATAGTGCAGAGCAACACACTACCTGGTGTGTAGTGTAGAGCGACACAATACCTGGCTGTGTACAGTGTAGAGCGAAACACTACCTGGCTGTGTGCAGTGTAGAGCAACACACTACCTGGCTGTGTAGTGTAGAGCAACACACTACCTGGTGTGTAGTGTAGAGCGACACAATACCTGGCTGTGTACAGTGTAGAGCGACACCACCACCCTACCTCGCCTGCCAATCAACCCCCAGCGTAGACGACACACCACCCGGCTGACAGTCACAAACACTACCTGGCTGTGTACAGTGTAGAGCGACACACACCTGGCTGTGTACAGTGTAGAGCGACACACTACCTGGCTGTGTAGTGTAGAGCGACACACTCACACCCCAGCAGTGCAGAGCGACACACCACCTGGCTGTGTACAGCTATAAAGCGACACACTACCCTGGCTGTGTACAGTGCAGAGCGAACACTACCTGGCTGTGCAACAGTGTAGAAACACACACTACCTGGCTGTGTAGTGTAGAGCGACACACCACCTGGCTGTGTAGTGTAGAGCGACACACTACCTGGCTGTGCAAAGAGTAGAGCGACACACTACCTGGTGCATACAGTAGAGCCACACACCCGGCTGCACAGCAGAGACACACTACCTGGCTGTGTAAAGTAGAGCAACAAAACTACCTGGTGTGTAGTGTAGAGCGACACACTACCTGGCTGTGCACAGTGTAGAGCGACACACCACCTGGCTGTGTACAGTGTACACCGACACACTACCTGGCTGTGTACAGTGTAGAGCGACACACTACCTGGCTGTGTACAGTGTAGAGCGACACACTACCTGGCTGTGTACAGTGTAGAGCGACACACTACCTGGCTGTGTACAGTGTAGAGCGACACACTACCTGGCTGTGTACAGTGTAGAGCGACACACTACCTGGATGTGTAGTGTAGAGCGACACACTACCTGGCTGTGTAGTGTAGAGCGACACACTACCTGGATGTGTAGTGTAGAGCGACACACTACCTGGCTGTGTAGTGTAGAGCGACACACTACCTGGCTGTGTAGTGTAGAGCGACACACTACCTGGCTGTGTAGTGTAGAGCGACACACTACCTGGCTGTGTAGTGTAGAGCGACACACTACCTGGCTGTGTACAGTGTAGAGCGACACACTACCTGGCTGTGTACAGTGTAGAGCGACACACTACCTGGCTGTGTACTACCTGGCAGTGTGTAGTGTAGAGCGACACACTACCTGGCTGTGTAGTGTAGAGCGACACACTACCTGGCTGTAGTGTAGAGCGACACACTACCTGGCTGTGTAGTGTAGAGCGACACACTACCTGGCTGTGTACAGTGTAGAGCGACACACTACCTGGCTGTGTAGTGTAGAGCGACACACTACCTGGCTGTGTACAGTGTAGAGCGACACACTACCTGGCTGGTGTGTAGTGTAGAGCGACACACTACCTGGCTGTGTACAGTGTAGAGCGACACACTACCTGGCTGTGTAGTGTAGAGCGACACACTACCTGGCTACAGTGTAGAGCGACACACTACCTGGCTGTGTACAGTGTAGAGCAACACACTACCTGGCTGTGTACAGTGTAGAGCTACACACTACCTGGCTGTGTAGTGTAGAGCGACACACTACCTGGCTGTGTACAGTGTAGAGCGACACACTACCTGGCTGTGTAGTGTAGAGCGACACACTACCTGGCTGTGTAGTGTAGAGCGACACACTACCTGGCTGTGTACAGTGTAGAGCAACACACTACCTGGCTGTGTACAGTGTAGAGCGACACACTACCTGGCTATGTAGTGTAGAGCGACACACTACTTGGCTGTGTAGTGTAGAGCGACACACTACCTGGCTGTGTACAGTGTAGAGCGACACACTACCTGGCTGTGTAGTGTAGAGCGACACACTACCTGGCTGTGTACAGTGTAGAGCGACACACTACCTGGCTGTGTAGTGTAGAGCGACACACTACCTGGTGTGTAGTGTAGAGCGACACACTACCTGGCTGTGTACAGTGTAGAGCGACACACTACCTGGCTGTGTAGTGTAGAGCGACACACTACCTGGCTGTGTAGTGTAGAGCGACACACTACCTGGCTGTGTAGTGTAGAGCGACACACTACCTGGCTGTGTATGCAGTGTAGAGCGACACACTACCTGCTGTGTACAGTGTAGAGCGACACACCACCTGGCTGTGTAGCGTAGAGCGACACACC
>NW_024721796.1:0-11263 GCF_018991925.1 Homarus americanus | reverse complement strand
GCGAGGCACCGCGTATATGATAAAACGCGTTAAGTGAAACCGCGTTAGGCGGGGTAATACTGTACATTAAGCTTTTTATTGTGGGTGATGAGTAAAAATTGATTAAGATACCTTATCTCCTCTCTGCCAAATACAAATATAATGCTTGCTTAATATATTTACAGATTTCTAAGGTAAAGAGGGAAGCATATGAGGACCTAGCAATGAATATTTTCATGAAGTATAGTCCAAAGGATTCTCGTAGCAACCGAGCAGAGTGTACAAGTTGTGAAACAATGATCCCTGATTGGTAAGTCTTTCATGTACAATGTTTATATTTCATTTATCATAAACTAGATATTATATGTATCCAGGGTTGTAAAGTAAATAAATAAATTTACTTGAGTACTGTACTTGTGTAACATTTTTAGGTATTTACTTTTTAAAAAGTAATTAATATTTTTTAGTAATTTTACTTAAGTATGGTTCTCTAATACTTTTACTCCACTACAATTGAAAAACAAAAATCGATACTTGTTACATGCAAACTAATATTATATTTTTTAATTAATTAATTATTAACCATAGTAAAAGACTTATGTGGGTGGAGGGTACGGTGTGGGTGGAGCCATGAAGGGTATGGTATGGGTGTGGGGAGACACCATGCGGTCACATACCAAGAGGTCTCATGAGATGAGGTCATGAGAACATAAGAATGGAGGAAACTGCAGCGGGCCTATTGGCCCATACTGGGCAGTCCCATTTATACCCAACCCCTATTGCTCATATATCCATCCAACCTATGTTTGAAGCTATCCAGCATACTCGAGTTAATGATGATATTTGGTAACTTGTTCCACTCATCCACTACAATACTTTATTTCCAAACCAATGTTTACCTATTTCAGGCCTAACTCTAAATTTTTCTAATTTACAACCATTTTCGAGTTCGCTCCTGGTTGGATAGTTTGAGTAACTTTGTAATGTTACCTTTGTTTAGCCCTGACTTCCATTTATACACCTCGATCATTTCGTCCCTCAATCTACGTCTCTCGAGGGAGTGCAAATTAAGATGCTTTAACCTGTCTATGTACTCAAGGTTCCCAATGCCTGGGATTAGTCTTGTCATTCTCCTCTGAATTCTTTCTTGGGATTCAATATCCATTCTGTAGTTCAGTCACAAGAATTGAACTGTGTAATCCAAGTGAGGTCTCACAAGCACAAGATAAAGTTTTGGGATGACCTCGCTAGTCTTGTAACTAACACTCCTTTGTATGAACCCAAGTACTTTGTTAGCCTTGTTTCGAGCAGCTATATATATTGTTTACTTGGTTTAAGATTCCTACTTATCATTACTCCTAAATCTTTTTCACAATCAGGTTTCTCTAAAACATCTTTGCTCATCTGGTATCTGGTTTCTCTGTTTACATCTCCTAGACTACATTTCTTTAATGCTTAATCAATTTTTGAATTTTCTCAGGTTTTGCTGAGTCTCTTGTCAGATTTCTTAATTAATCTCCCTGATGCAGCAAGTCATCACAGCCATTGAGTGTTGTTGTTCACGCTGTATCTCTGTCGCTTATATATATAGTATACCGAACGACTTTACCAGCATGAATCAACCTGATTTACCGGTGGGGCTAGGAATGATTTAGGGGCTTGCTGGGCGACACTAAAAGCAATTCTAGACTCTGTTATATTTCACACAAAGCCTGTTCATCGAGCTGATGGCGCTGTGAACCTCATTGGGAAACTGCCCGTGCCTCTTATGTGGTGTCAGTAGCATTTTACCGAATCCAGCTGGTATGAAACGCGAGGTACATATATATAGCCTACTTCATTTTTAGTCCATATAACACGCGGACTTTGAACATATAATCAACGGTAAGCGTTCCCTAGTCCCACCCAGTAGGTCGAGGGTTCGATTCCTTGCTGGTGAGGTCGTTGATTATATATATATATATATATATATATATATATATATATATAAATATATATATATATATATATATATATATATATATATATATATATATATATATATATATATATATATATATATATATATACACAGTTGTACCCCACTTAACGCGGTCAATTGAACCCAGAGGGTCCCGCGTTAAGTGAATAACAGAACATATGGGATTAATTCCAATAGAACCCAGCCCGACCCCCAAACTCCACTTTTTGACGACAAATAACTATGTTGTAGTAAAAATTCTAACTTAACTTTATGGTGGCATGAAAAACAAGTAATATAGAAGAGGTTAGGTTAGGAAAGATAAAGGTTAACATAGGAAAAATAAAGAATAGGTTAAAAAACGAAAAGTTTTAAGGAACACTCACGGTAGTAGAAGAGATGGGTCGGCATATGGGGATGGAGGCTGGTTCCGAGGCAGAGGGCAGATTACTGCCCCTCAGGTGAATCACCATTACTAGGTGAATCACCATTACTAGGTGAATCAATATCACTGTCACTTACAGTTGTCATGGCTTCCCTGACAAATCCCTCAAAATCACCTTCACTATCACTATCACTGCCTTGGGCTGGCTGTGGTGGGTTGCAGGCGAAGAACTCGGTTATGCTTTGCTGACGGCTGGCTTTGATGTTTTCATGATACACCGTGATGTACGGCTCCATAGCCTGCACCAGTCGGGTATGGAAGACGTCATGGCGTTCATCGTCAGTGTCGCGGGAAACGATGGACTTAATTTTTTCTGTTAACTCTATGACACACTTAATATCACTATGACTTAAACTAGGTTCTTCGGAGAATGACGCACCTTCTTCCTCCTCTTCACTGGCGGGTTCTTCTTCCAACATCTCGTCGGCAGTCACTTCAGGATCTCTGATCACCTCCATGATGTCTTCGTTGGTGGTTTCGGAGAAGCCTTCAGCTGTAATACTGAGCGCAGCTTCTCTGGTAAGGTCCACTGCTACTGCAACAGTCTGAACCTGACCAGTCACAGGTTCACTCCTCCTCTCACCTGGTATGCCATGCAACACATGTCTCCATGCGTGACGAATCGTAGCAATAGACAGCAGATCCCATGCCTCCACCAAGAAGTCTACAGCTTGTTTGACGTTAAACTTCTTCCAAAATTGTTTGACGAGAAGTTCTTGAGTCACCGCCTCTTGTTCCTTGTCCTCGTCGCTTTTGCTCTCGCTGTCGGTGTCACCCAGCTTACGCAACTCATCCTTGGTGTTGGTAGAGTCGTTCAGCAGCTTGAACTTCTTTGCAGAGTACGCAGCTTTAACATTGCAGATCAACTCCTGGTCCATGGGCTGGATTAATGACGTGGTGTTGGGAGGAAGGAAGACCACTTTTACGTTGGGGTGACGATCCATAAGTAGGGGCGAGTGTCCAGGTGCGTTGTCAAGGAGCAACAAAATATTGAAAGGAACATTCTGTTGCTCGCAGAATTTCTGCACGTCAGGAACAAAAAAGTTGTCAAACCAGAAGAGGGACAGAGAAGAGGACATCCACGCCTTACGTGCGGTTAGCCAGTGGACATTAAGCTTGTTCATGTCCATATTCTTGTAGGCGTGCGGCTTGCGGGCTTTGTGAATCACCGATAACTTTGGTTTACAGGTACCGGAGGCATTGGTGGTAAACAGGACGGTGATGCGTTCCTTCTGCATCTTCCGGCCCCTTACCTTGCTCGCAGACTGGACAACGAAGGTCTTGGAAGGTAACTTTTTCCAGAAAAGACCAGATTCGTCCATGTTAAACACCTGGTCGTCACTGTACCGTCCTTCCTCCATAATCTCACGTAAAAACGGAGGAAAATCTCTAGCCGCCGCACGGTCAGCACTCGCTTCCTCACCAACAATGCTGATGTTGGTGACCTTGTTCCTCCTCTTAAACCTATGCAGCCAACCAGGGGAAGCATTGAAGGGTTTGGGCTCTGCAATTCCCAGTTTACGTGTCACTGCTGCGTATAGCTCACGTGCGTACTCCTGCACTGAGCGCGTGTCCACCGCCATGTTGCGTCGCGCCTGACGCACCAAATAACTCACCAGCAAAGTTTCCACTTTTGCCAGCACCCTGTTCTGGCAATACCTGGAGGATGGTAGCTAACTCCGCAGCATTCTCGGTGATCTTCATATGTGCCTTTATCTTGGTCGTATCTTTACGGTACGAATCGATCGCGGACGCCAACCTCCCAAATCTTGAACAATTTGGTACTTCAGCTCGTAGCTTAATGAACGTCGTGTCTTCTTTGGTTTAGTGCCGCTGGGTCCAGGTAAGGAAAGGTTTCTCTCTGGGGGTGGTGGTCCGGCGGAAGCCATTTTACGGAACAATGGATGCGCGTTAACCCGGCGTGGCCTTGAGGGATGAAACTGCCGCGGCTAGGTCAAGCGTCGTCTCTCCTCCCTCCCTCACTCCCCGGGGTAGTCACGTCATAATACTTTAAGCCAATTACAGCTAGCAGCAGAGGGGGGTAGGGCTGCATGGCCAATCACAGTCCGAGACGTCATATGACGTCAGTGATAACGCAACAAAGACACACACTGCGCAACCTTACCGCGCCGCTTGCCCAAACGGAGGGAGGGAGGAGGAGGGAGAGGCAGGCAGGCAGGCGGGCGGGTGGGTGGCGCGTGGTCAAAATCTAAAAATAGCATCCGAGCCGGACACTCACCGCGTAGCTGTGGAAAAACCCGCGTTAAGTGAAAGTTCAGCTTTGGCAAGGCACCGCGTATATGCGAAAACGCGTTAAGTGAAAGCGCGTTAAGAGGGGTAAAACTGTGTGTGTGTGTGTGTGTGTGTATATATATATATATATATACTGTACAGTCAACCCTCGCGTTCGTTCGCTTCATGCCTGCACAGAAACGGAATGCTCACATTCGCGGTCAAATAATACCCCCTTTATCGCGGTGAAACATAATTTTTATTTAGCTCATAAAATTCATACAAATTACCCGGCCAGAATATAATTTACATTGCTGGAATTCTTACAATTTGATGATCATTTTGAATATAAACATCATAGATTTTGCATTAGACATACAAATTTTAGATCTTATGTTTGCTCTGAGTAAATATGTTATCTTTTGTGCAAAATATATGACATTCATATTCAAAATATTCCTGGTCTTACAAGGAATCCAGCAATGACAATTATATTATCCTAACTTTAGTCTGAGGTATTATTTATTACTAAGAAGGTAAATATTCTGGTTTTCCCACACATTTATCTGGTAGGGAGGGTTGGTGGGGGGTGGGGGGAGGGAGGGACCGACCGACCATCTGGCACGGTGTGAAGAATATTTTTTTTTATTAACTGAAGATATTTGTTTTAGCTCATAAAATTCATACAAATTACCCGGCCAGAATATAATTTACATTGCTGGAATTCTTACAATTTGAAGATCATTTTGAATGGACATTAACTTGGCGACTGTATTTCTCTATTTTTCTTAAGTATTAATTGTGTGCATGTACCATCATAAAATTAAGATGTTATTTTTACTAGAACATAGGTATTGTGTCGGAAAAAGTGGAGTTTGGGGGTCAGCCGGTCTCTATTCATTAATCCATATGTTATGTTCGCTACTGACACCTCACTTTCATGGTACCTATTGGGTTGAATTAACAGCGTAAAGTGAGTTCACTAATAATATATATATATATGTATATATATATATATATATATATATATATATATATATATATATATATATATATATATATATATATATATATATATATATATATATATATATATATATATATAAATTAAAGAAAATACTTGCAGTGTGTTTAATATGTTACAGTATATTATAAATAAATAAATAAACAAATAAATCGGTAAATCCATTTCAAGTAAATGGAAAAATTTTACTCGACACCGACATTAGTTCCAGTTACCAGTAAATAGCAGATGCTTCAGTGACGTCACTAGTGTTTACACTACACCAGCGGGTAACATTTGATGACATTACTTGAAGTGAATTGGCCTTATTTTAAAAATTCAAGGATGGTTGGTAAAGGACTACTGAGTCAGTGGGTAAGTGTCACATTTGGGGTACTGGTCTTATACAGCGAATAGAGCTCAAAAGCTACTTTTTAAATGGAAATTTGGGGGGGCCGTCTGATGCACCCCGACGCCTTATAGGCCGAGATATACGGTAGTAGCATACTACAATTATATACTATTCATCCAAACTACTGTACTGTAAGCGAAAACTCGTAAAGTGTAAAACCTAACATATGGGATTAATTGAAATAGAGACCGGGCCGACCCCCAAACTCCACTTTTTTCTGACACAATACCTATGTTCTAGTAAAAATAACATCTTAATTTTATGACGGTACACACACACAATTAATATTTAAGAGAAATAGAGAAATACAGTTGCCAAGTTAATGTCCATTCAAATAATGGACACACCCCCTCCCCCCCCCTCTTCTCACACTCGCTGGCTCCTCCATCTCTGAGAAATGTTTGGGGGAAAACACTAGATTTTAAGGTATAGTAAATAAATAATACCTCAAACTAAAGTTAGGATAACATAATTGACATTGCTGGATTCCTTGCAAGACCAGGAATATTTTGAATGTACACGTCTTATATTGTGCACAAAAGATAACATATTTGCTCTGAGTAAACAAAATACTTACATAAGATCTAAAATTTGTATGTCTAATGCAAAATCTATGATGTTTATATTCAAAATGATCATCAAATTGTAAGAATTCCAGCAATGTAAATTATATTCTGGCCGGGTAATTTGTATGAATTTTATGAGCTAAAACAAATATCTAAAATAAAAAAAAATATATACTTCACCCTAACACTATCTGTCAATCAAAATACCCCACCTCCAGCTCCCCTCTCTTCCCACGATTGCTGGGTCCTTCCCTCCCTCCCTCCCTACCAGAGAAATGTTTGGGTTAAAACAGTATATTTACATTTTTAGTAATAAATAATACCTCAGACTAAAGTTAGGATAATATAATTGACATTGCTGGATTCCTTGCAGGACCAGGAATATTTTGAATATACACGTCATTTATTTTGCACAAAAGATAACATATTTGCTCTGAGTAAACAAAATACAGTCATGCGCTGGTTAACGTCCGACCGAACAACGTCTGATCGCATATACGTCTGTGGCGCCGCCCCCCCCCCCTCCAAAAAAAAAATCCGTGACGCCTGCTGGACCACCACTCCACGACCCCCTGACGGAGACACGATGATCCTCCCCATACTGGTCAGATATTATGTGTTAAAGGAATATGCTTCCTTACTTAGGCTTTTCTAAGCATTTGCCTACAGGTGAAATGTTAACCTACATCTATTGAGGATAAAATCTTTCACCTACAAATTGACAATAACACATTTGCTGTAATCAGACATATCTAGTTGCCTCAACAATTGCAAGTTGCAATTGGGGTTGCAATTTCAAATTCTGTGGCATTACTAAAAATAGTAAAGTTTCTGGTGCACTCTAAGGTTAAGAGAGAAAATGGAGGACTTAGGCGTCCTGATGTGAGAGAAAACGGACTCGTATGACGAGGGACCAAATAGAAAAAGCATACCGGGTAGCTACATGTTTTGTGGACTACAGTATTATGGTACAGGGGTACCAAGTGACAGCACTAGGATCCCGCTTCCTCTATCAAGGAATAAACAATTAAAATTTAAATTGAAAAAAAAAAAACATTCAAATAAATTACTATCTTACAAGAATCCCTCCAATGTAAGTTATATTCACCCAGGTCGTTTGGGTGGCAAATTATGAGAAGAGCTTAGTCACTCTTAAGTAATGATAAATAAACACGCAGGCAGGCCTTCAGCGCCAACTGTCAAATCTTATCTCAAATAAATAAACAAACAAACACCAGACATTCTGTCACCTCACCTCCCGCCCCCTCCCTCCCAGACAAAAGTTTGGTGATTTCTTTATGTTCATTTTATATAATATCTCAGACTAAAGTTAGGATAATATAATTTGCATTGCTGAAATCCTTGCAAGACAGAGATTAATTTGAATATAAACGTCATATATTTTGCTCAAGATATAAAAAATGTAGTACCTTAGTCTACCATACTGTAGTACATTTTATAAAAAGTTTTTCAACTGTATTTTTGGGTCGATTTACATAGATATCTTAGTGCAAAGCTGGAGTGCACATGTACTAATTTGATAACGGTACTAAAATTGTTTTGTCTAGTGCAAATTACAGCATGTTTATATTCAAATTAATCAGTATGTTATAAGAATCCCAGCTATGTTAATTCTATTCACCCAGGTCATATCACTGGCATTTTAAAATGAGAGAAGCTTAGTAGGACTGTTAAATAAACACACAGAGACCTTCGCCTCAAACTTATCACCTCAACCCCCCCACCCACCCCTAACCTCTCGCTGGGTGGCGGAGCCGTCAGTCCTCCCCCCCCCGTCCAGCCAGGCTCTTAGGCTTACAGTTTTTATCTTATATAATATCTCAGACTAAAGTTAGGAGATTATAATTTGCATTGCTGGAATCCTTGCAAGACAGCCAATAATTTGAATATAAACGTCATATATTTTGCTCAAGAGATAAAAATTGTTGTACATTAGTGTACAGTACTGTAGTACATTTTATAAAAATGTTTTTCAACTGTATTTTTGGGTAGATTTGCATAGATTTCTTAGTGCAAAGCTGGAGTGCACATGTACTAATTTGACTACGGTACTAAAATTGTTTTGTCTAGTGCAAATTATAACATGTTTATATTCAAATTAATCAGCATGTTACAAGAATCCCAGCTATGTTAATTATATTCACTCAGGTCATTTCACTGGCTTTTTATAAGAGAGAAGCTTAGTCACCTAAGAACTGATAAATATACACGCATTAGACCTGGGCCTGTGCCAACTGTCAAACGTACTACCTCCCCTTCCCCCACGCCCCCTCGCTCGCTCCCACCCTCTCTCTCCCCCATCTGCTGGCGTTGCTGGAATCCCTGTAAAACGGTGAATAATTTTAATATAAACGTCATGTATTTTGCACAAGAGATAAAAATTAATCACCTGTATGACATTACAGTAATGATTTAAGAGTAAAAGTGTATATGTACGTATATAGTATTCCACATACACGTAAGTATAAATAAAAAGTTTGTGATGATCGGACAACGTCCATTTCGGTTAACGTCACGTTTCCAAGAGCTATCTAGGACGTTAACCGGCGCATGACTGTATATAAACTGCTAGATAGGCCTCTTTAAGTACCTTGGGGTATTACGAGCGGGAGGACTAACCTGCAGTGTGGGAGACGATGCCTTTGTGAGGGCGACGCGTGGCGTTTCACACTGAATAGGCCTAAGGTTGCCAATTTTCACTTTGTCATTATTCTGGTCCTCCCACATACACTTTCCTATATATTGTGACTTTATGCCTTATAATTATGCACCTTAATTCTAAATTACATACTAAAGTAAGTGTCTGGCTTGCCAGTCCCGGGGGAAATTATTTGGGCAATCTCATTAACTCAAAACTGTAGCCGTGGGCGGAATGGGCGCCAGGTGGCACAGGCCTATGTTTCTTGGCTTGGGCATATCCACTACATAGCTCAGCCATGTTAATATTGTTATTATTATCCACTCTGTATCTGTGTTTTTCTGGCTAAATTAACTGTTTCAATTCAATTCTGTTTCAATTCAATTCAATTCATTCAATCGGTATTTATGGACCAGTCCCCCACACCTTGCAATTGTTCAACACATTCATAAGATTCTCTAATCATCGCACTTTCTCTGGTTATTCGTCACCTGGGGTAACGATGTGTATTAAGCTCACACCGAAGTACACAAGATATGTTCTTTGAAGTATAGTTTCTGGGTCAACCCCAACACTTCACATATGACTGATACATTTATCCCTTTTTCCAGATCATGTTCTTGTATATTTTCATCCGCTACCTGAAGTAGCTATGTTCGGTAATCATGCACCGTGATACACAGTACACTTATTCCCTTATAGTACACTAATCTGTATCAATTAGACCTTCCCAATCATCCGATAGATACCTCAATTTCTCCTTAATACTCTCAGTACATACACTTAATATTATATACCCGTACATTGGTACAATTTGTATATAACAACATACAACATGTGAGTCACCCATTTCCAAAGGCTTACCATTTGCTATGACTTCATAAGTGTGGTGAATTTTAATGTTATGCAGCTGTAATATAAATTGGAGAGAGATTAAGGATGACCATGATATGCGCAGTACAATGGCACGGGTGATGAGGATGTGGGGTTATGAGATATTGTTTCACACTCAGGATGGGATGGAGAAAGGAAACTCACAAAGTGCTCACTGCATACATATTGTATTGGATGTACAATGCAGCTTGTTGCTGGGTAGGCAGCATGGTAACAAGCGTTGAGTAGAGAGAGCTGGTTGGTGAGGGTGCCCAGAGTGAGCACGCTGGTTGAGGGACGCCGAGGTCGCCGGCGGGAGCGGGAGCCGCCGGGCTGGCGCAGAGGAGGAGGAGGTGTTGCTTGCTGGTGGCACTGGGTAGAAAGAGAGTGGTCACAGCGGTGTCAGGTCTTATAAGATAGGGGTAGGCGTGGGTAGATAGTTGACCCCCGCTCCGTAGGCGGCGCTGGAGGCGTAGGCTGGGGAATTCGAGAAGGTTCGGTTCTTGTAGGGGAGGAATCCACTACAATACTCCCTTTCCCCTCCGGGCGTGCAGGAGGCTGGAGGTTGGCAGGGCTGCGTGCCACATGTGAGGCAGAACGGGCGGTGCATGCCACATGTGGGACATAACGGCGCAGGCGTGGATGAGCCGGCCGCTAGGGGGACAGCTCTGTCTAGTTACACGAGATCTGTGGGAGAAAAGAGGGAGAAGGAGGGTTGTGGAGGCAATGAATGTTGTGCTTCACTCGCGACAGGTACAGAGTCCTCAGATGCACCTGCTGGGGTGTGTGGGCCTGGGTCAGGAGCAGGGGCTGCGTTAGGAAGAGTGTCCATGGCAGCAGCAGGGTGCATGACAGCAGCAGGGTGCAGGACAGTAGCAGGGGGTACCTGAGGGAGAAAAGAGGGGTGTGTGGGTCCGCGTCAGGAGTAGGGGCCGCGTCAGGAGGAGCGGCAGGGGGTACTGCTGGGCCGGGGGCGGCGTCTGAGGCAGGACGGGTGTGTTGGGGTCGGTAGGACGTGGTGCTTGGGGCAGGAAGAGGAGCGGCTGTCTGCTTAGAGTAGCAGAGCTGCTCTAGGGTGTCTAACCTGCGGTGTAGAGACAGTAGTTGTAGAGCCGATGAGAGCTGCCTCTGCGT
>NW_024721795.1:0-22131 GCF_018991925.1 Homarus americanus | reverse complement strand
TTGTTGGTAAATATATGGTATGGAAATTGTGTTGATACTCTCTCTCTCTCTCTCTCTCTCTCTCTCTCTCTCTCTCTCTCTCTCTCTCTCTCTCTGTCTCTCTCTCTCTCTCACACACACACCAACCACAAATAAACAACACATCACAAACAAACAAGCAAGCAACAACACAACACAAACAATAATGACACCACAAAAAACATCATTCTAAAAAACAAACAATAAAACGAACAAACAAACATACCAACAAACAATAAAACAAACAATCAAACAAACAAACAATAAAACGAACAAACGAAGAATAAAACAAAACAAACAAACAACAAACAAACAAACAAAATATAACAGACAAACAATAAATACAACAAAAACACAAACAAACAAACAATAAAACAAACAAACATACATAAAAACAATCAAACAAACAAAAAAACAAAACAAAAACAGACACCTCTTCAACAAACCACCACCACCAAGGACTTCACTAACCTACCACCTCCACCACCACCTCCTACAACACTATTTATAATCCCAAAACTTCCCAAAGGTCACTCCTGCCTCGGTGACCTTTGGGGGTTAACACTGCCCACTGGTCTAGATTTGGCGAGAAAACTGCCCCCACCCAAAGGTCACTTATTGGGTGTAACAAAGCGCCTGCTGGGTGTGTTGGGTGTGTTGGGTCATTTAGGTGAGTTCCCCCCCCGCCCTCCCCCAACAATCCCCCATCCCCCCTCTCCACCCACAACCCAGGGCCACGGTGTGTAAGGTTAAGGCGTTCAAATTTTAATTGGGTTGATGATGAAATAATGCATGTGAGGCTGAGGAGGAGTAGGAGGAGGTGGAGGAGGAGGAGGAGGTGGAGTAGGAGGAGAAGGAGAAGCAGAAGGAGAAGAAGGCTAGATTACGTTAGGTTATTTTAGGATAGGTTAGGCTAGGCTAGGCTAGATTAAGTTAAGTTAGGTTAGGTCTGGTCAGGTTACATTATGCATGAAGGTATTCATTTATATGTATATTTATGATCTACAGGATCGTTTATTGCCAGTCAAAAGTTTCCAGAAAAGAGAAATACATAGAAGTTATTACTAATGGCCAATTATCCCTATTTAGTGTAACATACAGTATATATTCGGTCGAGTTCTGCTTATATTTTTTTTTTTCGTATTATTTAAGTCATTTATTTGCTAACATTTAGCTTAGAATAAGTAAATATTTAAAAAAAAAATTGAAAAACTCACAAGTGAATTTGTAACATATAATTAAGTCGAGATGATAATACCAATACCACGTGCTGGTCAAGCTCCGAAAGAGTTGTCCGGGGGTCCAGCTAACCTCTGGTCGGGGCTTGACCAGCACAAAAAAAAAAAAAAAAAACTTTTTGTTTACTAAAGGTGATTTTGACAACCTGTGGTGTAATAGTCAGCATGCTCACTTTGCAAGCGAGTGGACCCGTGTTCGATTCCCGGACAGAGGGAAACTATGAGCATTTTTTTTTAACGCCATTTGGCTTTCTATTTACCAGTAAATGGGAACCTGGATGTTAATCGATTTGCGGATCTTATTCTGGAATAATGGTTAGCCAGTGCAGTTGCCGAGTTGTCCGGTCTTCTCGGACTATGCCATGAAACTGGGTCATAGAACTCGTTAACTTAGGGTGTGGTTGTCGTGTTGGCAACAGATTCTAACACCTTCAACAAATTCACGCCTAGGTGGCCCTAGGGCCGGCCATCCTCGTACACGAAGGGCAACCATTATTATTAGGTGTATAATATTACCATCACTACCACAACCAGCATTATCACTACTATTGTCATCTTCTCAACTATCATCATTCCTTCCCTCTTCCTCTTCCTGCCTCCATATTTTAATAATCAACGTCTCTATAATTATTATCCTTATCATTATTATTATTATTATTATTATTATTATTATTATTACCGTATTATTATTATTATTATTATTATTATTATTATTATTATTATTATTATTATTATTATTATTATTATTATTATTATTACCGTATTATTATTATTATTATTATTATTATTATTATTATTATTATTATTATTATTATTATTATTATTATTATTATTATTATTATTATTATTATTATTATTAATATTATCTTATTATTATTATTATTATTATTATTATAATTACCGTATTATTATTATTATTATTATCATTATTATTATTAATACGACATGTGGCTGGAACAACAGTAGAAATTAGAAATAAGATAAAAAAGTTGTATTAAATTAACAATTAAAACACAAACAAGAACCACAGTACAAGTCGATCAGTTTTTTATCATGAGAGAAAGAGAGAGAGAGAGAGAGAGAGAGTCCCTGGCTCTCTCTCTCTCTCTCTCTCTCTCTCTCTCTCTCATAATAAAAAACTAGATGTCTAGACTAAGACGGGGTCGACACCGGCGACGTTTACTTGCGGTTTTATTTCCGGTGGACGCGTATATACGCTCCCAGCCTCGCCGTTGAAGTCCATTCTACTTAGAGCCCTGCAACACACAACACCTCCTCTAAAGAAGCTCCTGCACAGCAACTCCTCTACCATGCAGCAACTCTCCAGCACCAGACTGTTTTGTATATAATATATTTATACAAGAAAACCACCACTAAGAGTTTCCTTTCTCCAACCCATTCTGAGTGCGAGACATCATAACGTTAACCCCACAGTATTGCGAGAGCTAAATTGCAAAAGTCCGGCAAGGCTCGGCCTGAAGATATTTATTTTATAACAGTATTCAACGTTTTCTACAACGTTTCTGTGCTTACGGTAGGGATCTGCAAACGCAAATTAGGTAATTTTAGTTATAAATTATTCATGCGCAAAGTCAATAACTAGAAACTAAAATTAACTGGAATGAACGAAAATGAACAAAATGTAACTTCAGATTAACTTTAGTCGGAACAAAAAACACTGAACTGAGTAACCGTCGGTCTAGGGAAGATCCAAGTCAATTTAAGCACTGTATTATGATTTTATTTGCAGTAGATCTCACTAAAACCTAAACTTTTTCTACACATGACTTAGCCCAGATTTATTGAGTCATACCTCAGAACTTTGAACACCTACCACCTTTTCAGTTATATATATATATATAGTTTTTTTTTTTTTTTTGCCTATTTGCCATTCTGTTTTAAAGGTTTTAAAGTGCCTAAACATCCGGGATCTAATTATAGCTTATTCATAGAAGAAGGATTTCCTAAAGTTCAATTTTAATGATTGAATCTATGCATCTATTGTGTCATTAATTTATCATGAGCCTATTGGCATGACTAGTAGTACAGTACAGGACAGGACAGTATGTGCTAATTCCGCTGGGATGAAACACTCCACTGTCAACAGTGTGGAGTGCGATTCTTCACCTTTTCTTATGATTATAGTTAATATATACACCTGGCAAAACAGATTTAGCTATGTTACAGGATCACCTCACTTGAGAGCTGAGCTGGTAAACGTATACTGTACTAGATTTAATATGCAATCTACAAACTCTCAGAGCTCATCTTTCAGACTGATTTACGAAAACAACAACAGGCAATCGCATGTACAGTATCAATCACTCAAGGTGCCTTTCTCATATCTCAGGGTTGGCGACCATGGCCCTCCATCCCACAGTAGCTATACAGTACACGAACTATAAAATATCCGTAAATATGTGAGATAAAGCTCAGACGCTAGTACTATATTCGAATACATTTCGTTTTGCTTTTCAAACTTTGAAAGATGAAAAATAATGGTTCCCCAATTGGCATCTAACCTAACACTCTTACGATGCCATTATTTTAAGAAAGTTGTGTTACGTATGTTGGGTTGGGTCGGATAACAATGTGGGTAAGCAGATTAGGCATACAGTTAAGTATAATAGATTGGGTTAGGATTGGAAAGAGTCAATGTACTATTTAAGCCAGCTCCACAGAATAAAAAACAAAAAAGGGACACTAGGAAAATACCAAGCAGGAATATATGATTGAAAGTTTGTACAAATTTATATTAATATTGAGTAACATTTATATTCAAACAAAAAACTAGCTAGTTTTCTGGGACACAATGCACAATCTTCGCTGTCACTCGGCATCAGCCAATGAACGTCGAAGAGGATCTTAAATTTAAATATGCCAATCAATCAGAAGCGGCGATATTCCCCATTTTTTACTTTCCCGCCTCAGTTGCGCTCAGCCTCCCTTGAACAGATGGGTCATTATTGTGGAAATTCTATCTTAGACATTATTAAATACTGAACGTCTAGAACAATGAAGCAACACATTTTCGTGAAGTATTGCAGTCTTAAAATACTACAACCCGTGGCCAGTGTAATAATCCCTATCTACTGACGCAGTTAAGATACGGTAAGTTATGCTAAAGGTAAATATAATAAGATTTAATAAAATATGACACCAAAAACTACGTCGTCAATATACGTATGTTCATAAACAATCCCTTCCGTTAAGATACCTATATACTGTGTGTATTATCAAGACATTAGGCATGTGCATTTACGTAACTGAAAGTCCGACACATTTATACACAAGACAAGGGCATGTGCATATATTATAAAGGATAAATATCAATGACTGATAAAATAGGTCCAGTACTTACATAGTCCACTCCCTAATCATCTCGTCGAGTTCACTGTCACGATAACACTTTGTAGTGGACATCTCCCCTACAACTGCTTACAACTGCGGAGCCACGCCACCACCTGCTACCGCCTTCCCTAGCAACCAACCAGATGTTACCGTATCTTAGCAACGGAACTAGTCACCGGCGACTTTCTGGGTTTTCCCAACATGACTCATAGAGGACTGGCGGCTGCTGCTGGGTATATAAGCTCTGTCTCTCCATTGAGATTCATTCTGACCATTCTTCTTGAACAAGCAACACCTCCTCCTCCGCCGCTGCCTGGCTGCCTTAGCTCCTCCTCGCCTGCCTGGCGGTCCTCGCTCCCGCCAGCGAGCATGGCGACCCACCAGCTGTCCTTCTCTGAGCTTCCTCACCAACCAACTCTCATTCTGCCCATCTTCCTGAACAAGCAACACCTCCAGCACCAGACTGTCTATCATATAACTTATATATTATACAAGAAAACCACATTAGAGTTTCCTTCCATCCTGAGTGCTAGACAACATTAATATCTCGATACCCCTACAATGGTGACTCCCGGAGATAAGCACTCACACAGGATGGAGGAGACACTGATCACGCTCCCAGTCTTCAAGCAGACACCAGCTCCTCTTCCTGCCTCACGCACCACATTCTGACGACCCCAGCACACCCGTCCTGCCTCAGACGCCGACCCCGGCCCAGCAGTAACCCCTGCCGCCCCTGACGCGGCCTCTGTTCCTGAGTGCGGACCCACACACCCCTCTTTTCTCCCTCAGGTACTCCCTGCTATTGTCCTGCACCCTGCTGCTGTCGTGGACCCAGCTGCTGTCACGAGCCCTCATCCGCTTCTGCTGACGCAGCCCCTGCTCCTGACCCAGGCCCACACACCTCAGCAGGAGCATCTGACGACTCTGTACCTGCCGTGAGGGAAGCACAACATTCATCGCCTCCACACACCGCACCTCCCTCCAGGTACTCCTGCTGTGTCCTGCACCTGCTGCTGTGTGGACCCAGCTGCTGTCACTGGCCCTAATCGCTGCTGCTGGCGCAGCCCCTGCTCCTGACCCAGGCCCACACACACCGCGGCAAGGCGCACCTGGCGACCCTGGCCCTTGCAATAGTGCCCAGGAAGCACAACATTCACTCGCCTCCACACACCCTTTTTTTCTCCTTCTCCCACAGATGGTGTGTGTCCTAGACAGTTGTATTTCAGCGATCGGCTCATCACGCCATCGCCGTTGTCTCACATGAGGCATGCACCGCCCGGTCTGCCTCACATGTGCTAAGCAACTCTACAGACAACAAGTCTCCTACACCGCCTGGAGGGAAGGGGGAGTATTGTAGTGGATGTCTCCCCTACAACTGCTTACAACTGCGTAGCCACGCCACCACCTGCTACCGCCTTCCCTAGCAACCAACCAGATGTTACCGTATCTTAGCAACGGAACTAGTCACCGGCGACTTTCTGGGTTTTCCCAACATGACTCATAGAGGACTGGCGGCTGCTGCTGGGTATATAAGCTCTGTCTCTCCATTGAGATTCATTCAGACCATTCTTCTTGAACAAGCAACACCTCCTCCTCCGCCGCTGCCTGGCGGCCCCTCGCTTCTCCTCACCTGCCTGGCGGCCCTCGCTCCCGCCAGCGAGCATGGCGACCCACCAGCTGTCCTTCTCTGAGCTTCCTCACCAACCAACTCTCATTCTGCCCAACTTCCTGAACAAGCAACACCTCCAGCACCAGACTGTCTATAATATAACTTATATTATATAAGAAAACCACATTAGAGTTTCCTTCCATCCTGAGTGCTAGACAACATTAATATCTCGATACCCCTACAATGGTGACTCCCGGAGATTAGCACTCACACAGGATGGAGGAGACACTGATCACGCTCCCAGTCTTCAAGCAGACACCGGCTCCTCTTCCTGCCTCACTCACCACATTCTGACGATCCCAGCACACCCGTCATGCCTCAGACGCCGACCTCGGCCCAGCAATAACCCCTGACGCGGCCTCTGTTCCTGAATCCGGACCCACACACACCCTCTTTTCTCCCTCAGGTACTCCCTGCTAATGTCCTGCACCCTGCTGCTGTCATGGACCCAGCTGCTGTCACGAGCCCTAATCCGCTTCTGCTGACGCAGCCCCTGCTCCTGAACCAGGCCCACACACACACCCCAGCAGGTGCATCTGACGACTCAGTACCTGCCGTGAGGGAAGCACACAACATCCATCGCCTCCACACACCCTTTTTTCTCCCTCAGGTACTCCCTGCTAATGTCCTGCACCCTGCTGCTGTCGTGGACCCAGCTGCTGTCACGAGCCCTAATCCGCTTCTGCTGACGCAGTCCCTGCTCCTGACCCAGGCCCACACACACCCCAGCAGGCGCATCTGACGACCCTGTACCTGTCGTGAGGGAAGCACAACATTCATCGCCTCCACACACCCTTTTTCTCCCTTCTCCCACAGATAGTGTGTATCTAGACAGTTGTATTTCAGCGATCGGCTCATCACGCCATCGCCGTTGTCTCACATGAGGCATGCACCGCCCGGTCTGCCTCACATGTGCTAAGCAACTCTACACACAACAAGTCTCCTACACCGCCTGGAGGGAAGGGGGAGTATTGTAGTGGACGTCTCCCCTACAACTGCCTACAACTGCGTAGCCACAGCCACCACCTGCTACCGCCTTCCCTAGCAACCAACCAGATGTTATCGTATCTTAGCAACGGAACCAGGAACCGGCGACTTTCTGGGTTTTCCCAACATGACTCATAGCGGCTGCTGGGTATATAAGCTCTGTCTCTCCATTGAGATTCATTCTGACCATTCTTCTTGAACAAGCAACACCTTCTCCTCCGCCGCTGCCTGGCGGCCCCTCGCTTCTCCTCACCTGCCTGGCGGCCCTCGCTCCCGCCAGCGAGCATGGCGACCCACCAGCTGTCCTTCTCTGAGCTTCCTCACCAACCAACTCTCATTCTGCCCAACTTCCTGAACAAGCAACACCTCCAGCACCAGACTGTCTATAATATAACTTATATTATATAAGAAAACCACATTAGAGTTTCCTTCCATCCTGAGTGCTAGACAACATTAATATCTAGATACCCCTACAACTTCACAGTTTTCAAACTGCTAGAAATTTAAAAAAAAAATTGCTACTTAAACAATTTAGTCGGAAAACCACAAGTAGTTAGTAGTCTATAAATTAAAATTTATATTAGTTATGTCTATATAACACAGTGTGGCGTTATCTATCTATAAATCGATAAAAATAGCTAAAACGCATCACAAGCATCAGACTAGACAACTACGTTTTGTTGACAAGCCGGTCACACACTTTTATTATTAACATTATGTCCTTGTTAATTAATTCGAGTTTTCTCACTGCGTTAAACTTGCAAAACACATTGATAAAGTTTTGCCACATATAAATACGCGTGTAAGTTCACCACAATTATAATAAACAAAATTTTAGCTGAAAAACTAATCCACAGCGTCTACGCCGTCCACCAGTGACGCTGAAAAGGCGTGATTTTAGACGTAATTATCAGAAAATACGTCACGTAAGTTAATGATAATATTTAATTTAAAATCTGAAGCTATATATAATGCAAAAATTAATGCAAGATATCAGGAGAAATTAGTAGGCTCACAAAACTTATAAGACAAATATATAGTATACATATTTCGAGCATTTTGAATGATTTGGGCGGCCAATCAACTGATAATAATGGCGTATAGTGAGTACCATCTATATAATTATTAATTAACTTCCGGTTATATTATTATTATTATTATTATTATTATTATTATTATTATTATTATTATTATTATTATTGTTATTATTATTATTATTATTACTATTATTATTATTACTAGTATTATTATTATTATTATTATTATTATTATTATTATTATTATTATTATTATTATTATTATTATTATTATTATTATTGTTATTATTATTATTATTATTATTATTATTATTATTATTATTATTATTATTATTATTATTATTATTTAAAAACAATAAGATATAAATACACATAGAGACATACTATCAGACAGACAAGACAGACATCAGATACAAGAAGACGTACTGTACACATATCAGACACAAAATACTTACATAGTCTCACACACACAACTACAGACAGACATAACTGACTCTCAATAACACAATAGAACTTAATAGAACCTCTTTGGAGACTTACCTGACCGTTTTATTTTTTTTATATTTACATAGGGGGTTGTTAATATAAGTACGTAATGTGGGTGTATTCTCTAATAGTTTGTATACGTCTGTGTGATAATGTAGGGTGTATTTATGTGTAACATGTGTGTGTGTGTGTGTACATAGTGTAGGTATGTGTATTGTAGTGGACGTCTCCCCTACAAACTGCTTAGCTGCACACCACCTGCTACCGTCTTCCCTAGCAACCAAGCGTATCCGCATTCCAATGCCGCTGTATCCTAGCAACCGAGCCAAAAGACAGGCGACTTCTCGGGTTTTCCCAACATGACTCATAGCGGCTGCTGCTGGGTATATAAGCTCTGTCTCTCCATTGAGATTCATTCAGACCATTCTTCTTGAACAAGCAACACCTCCTCCTCCGCCGCTGCCTGGCTGCCTTAGCTCCTCCTCGCCTGCCTGGCGGTCCTCGCTCCCGCCAGCGAGCATGGCGACCCACCAGCTGTCCTTCTCTGAGCTTCCTCATCAACCAACTCTCATTCTGCACCTCCAGCACCAGACTGTCTATCATATATCTTATATTATACAAGAAAACCACATTAGAGTTTCCTTCCATCCTGAGTGCTAGACAACATTAATATCGATACCCCTACAAATGGTGACTCCCGGAGATTAGCACTCACACAGGATGGAGGAGACACTGATCATGCTCCCAGTCTTCAAGCAGAAACCGGCTCCTCTTCCTGCCCCACGCACCACATTCTGACGACCCCAGCACACCCGTCCTGCCTCAGACGCTGACCCAGGCCCACACACACCCCAGCAGGCGCATCTGACGACTCAGTACCTGCCGTGAGGGAAGCACACAACATCCATCGCCTCCACACACCCTTTTTTCTCCCTCAGGTACTCCCTGCTAATGTCCTGCACCCTGCTGCTGTCGTGGACCCAGCTGCTGTCACGAGCCCTAATCCGCTTCTGCTGACGCAGCCCCTGCTCCTGACCCAGGCCCACACACACCCCAGCAGGCACATCTGACTACCCTGTACCTGTCGTGAGGGAAGCACACCATTCATCGCCTCCACACACCCTTTTTCTCCCTTCTCCCACAGATGGTGTGTATCTAGACAGTTGTATTTCAGCGATCAGCTCATCACGCCATCGCCGTTGTCTCACATGAGGCATGCACCGCCCGGTCTGCCTCACATGTGCTAAGCAACTCTACAATCAACAAGTCTCCTACACCGCCTGGAGGGAAGGGGGAGTATTGTAGTGGACGTCTCCCCTACAAACTGCGTAGCTGCACACCACCTGCTACCGTCTTCCCTAGCAACCAAGCGTATCCGCATTCCAATGCCCGCCGTATCCTAGCAACCGAGCCAAAAGGCCGGCGACTTCTCCGGTTTTCCCAACATGACTCATAGCGGCTGCTGGGTATATAAGCTCTGTCTCTCCATTGAGATTCAGTCAGACCATTCTTCTTGAACAAGCAACACCTCCTCCTCTGCCGCTGCCTGGCGACCCTCGCCTCTCCTCGCCTGCCTGGCGGTCCTCGCTCCCGCCAGCGAGCATGGCGACCCACCAGCTGTCCTTCTCTGAGCTTCCTCACCAACCAACTCTCATTCTGCACCTCCAGCACAGCACCAGACTGTCTATCATATATCTTATATTATACAAGAAAACCACATTAGAGTTTCCTTCCATCCTGAGTGCTAGACAACATTAATATCGATACCCCTACAGTATCTTTACTGATAGTCTTTATGCATTGTATGTGTAAGAGCATGTGTAGGTGTGTGGGTGTGTAGCTTCTTCGTGTGAGATAAAATGGGATGCCGGTTCTCTCGTTGCCAGGATGTCGTTAATAAGGGAGCTTCTGTGAGATAAACAACTGAAACTAGTCCATCTGTCTCGAACAATATTAGTGCGCAGGTAGCGTAGGGGCTAAAGTATAAGGAGAGAAGACAAGACAGGTATACAGTTGATTGGAATGGAATATTTCTGACCGAGATTATAATTTACTGGAATAAATGGTGAAAAATGAATTGCCTAATGGAATCTAACTTCGTTTTGAAAGGAAGTGAAGGACTAAACGCGAAGTTACATCCCGCCAATTTGAGTCGTGTCTCGTGCTGGATTCATTTATCACAGATATTTTCCTTTTTGCCAATTTCCCGAATTCCTTATTACATGTTCTACGCTGACCCTGACTCTCGGCATAAGACAAATAACTCTGGCTTAATTTGGAGGTGTTATTGAGTTTGTGACTCTGGGGAAAATCCAAGACGTGACAAGGAAGCAAATGATAGTGCGAAATTATTTGAAACGTGCAACAAAACGGTTCAACTGACGAACGAAATAATGAAACATTACTCATTGAGGGATATTTCTCGTCGTAACAGCACTACTGTTGTATTGTGACCGTCAAGGTGAGGTATCGTTGCTCACCAATATGTTTCCACCATCATGTAAAAGTAAAAATATTTCAGAACCCAGTACACACATATAGTAGATTTTTATTTTTTTTGAGAAACTAACTTGTTTCAGTTATCTATATATTTATTTAACACATTTTATTCAAGCCTCTGTAATGTTCTTGCTCCAGTCCACTTAACATACATAAATCGTTCATACCTCAGCGGAAAGTTTTTGTATCTCTGAGTGTTTAATAAAGTCAAATCTTTGGATGTCGTGTGGGAGGTGCCTCGTTAGGGCACGGGTACCAATCTCTTAACAATTACGAATTAACTCATAAATCAGTAAAAAACTACATTATTATTATTTGAGAAAGTAGTTCCAGTTTCATAATGTTCAACAGAGTAAATACAAAATGTTGAGGAAATTGTTATTATAAGGTAAAAAGTGTAGAATGGCGTTTATTTTATGAGTACAGTCTTAAATTGTTATGTAGTTTAACCTTAATGAGAAATAGTGCTTACCTAAGCTTATGGGTTGATATTGCCAATGTGTTCTTCACCACTACTACTACTACTTTTTTTTTAAATGGCCTCCAGCCTCCCCCAATAGCCATACCTTCGCCATCATTTTATTACCTTAATATTTTAAATATCCTAATACATAAGTAGCTATCCTTGCTGTGTTGAGTTAGTTGAGCCGCAGATCTATGCGGCATTTAGTGACTGTTGCCTTATAGTCAATATCTTCAACTGTTGTCGGCTTTAGGGCCGATGCTCTCGTTCCCCTGAGGCAGAGCAAAGCCGACCTAAGGAAAGAGAAGGACAGTCGACATCTCATCCAGGCTGTAACATAACTTCTGGGCTGCTGCTACTGTTCGGGTATCACCTCCGCGAGTCTGGCGTAGAAGCATCTTGCACTTGGTCCCATCCCACCAGAGGTTGTGAACACTAGAGGAGTGACGTCGCCTTGATCAACGTTCTGAATTCGCTCCCCGTATGCCCATATCTTGTCGTTCTCGTTCCTCCTGTGTGAGCATCGAGAGCTAAGTTATGGTGACATGCGGCCACGGGATCAAAAATCCTACAAATACCACAACTACTACAATCTTCTATTGTCTCTAAAACCCCGTAAACGATATGTTCTTTAACGTATTGTAACGACACATTTTGATAGACGAATATTTCTTAATCTTCCACAATTATATTTACGTTTAGTTTATTCTCTCACCTGTTGCATGTTTATATAATACTGATGTGACGAATTCCTTCTTGTGTTGCAATTTACATGTTTTTTTATTCATTCGTACGTTTCTCCCTTTCTTTGTCTCTGTCTCTCTCACTCGTCTGTTTCTCATTTCTGTCTATCTACCTGTTGTATATCTCTCGCTATCTATCTCTCACTAACTCTTTCTCTACACTATCTCGCCCATTTTGTCTTTATTTCTTTCCTTATTACCCTCCTCTGCAACTTTCTTTGTCTATCTATCTATCTATCTATCTATCTATCTATCTATCTATCTATGTCTCTGTGTCTCTCTCTCACTTACTGTCAAGTGCTGCACTTGAAATCCCTCCTGGAATGTATCGTCTCACACAGTAAGTTGCAACAGTCGGGCGTCACGTGAAAGGCGACCTGTACCAGTGGTTGGAAGGTCGGGTATACCCAGGTTATGTTAGTATATCGGAGTATGCCAGGTCACGTACGGTAGCTAGAATATATTGGGTCTCGCGAAGTATGTCAGATCATGTAGTGGAAGTATATTGAGTACGTTAGGTCACTTTGAATATGCCCAATATACTGAAGTACAAGGTTTACCAGTTCTTGTGAGTATGTTGGAGTATAACAGGTAATTTATCTAGGATTATTTGGTCTTTTAAGTTTGATAGAATACGCCAGGTTACTTGAATATGCTTAATATGCTAAAGTATGCCAGTTCTCTTAGTATAATGGGATATATTAGTTCATTAACCTATTGAGTTGCTGAGGTACATTAAATCACTTAAATATGTTAGATTATGCCTAGTATGTTAAAGTCACGTGAGTATGCAAAAGTATACCAAGTTATATAGCAAGTATAAAAAAATAAAGTATGTTTGATTATGTCAGGCGATGTAGATTAAACTCGTGGTATCTCTCTCTCTCTCTCTTAATACAAGCAGGAATGAAGAGAATCTAGACCAACTGAGTCTTTGGTAAATAGTATTATGTAGCGACGATAGAATCTTAAATGTAGTGATCTTTAAAGAGCAAGACTGCTAGATGTGTTAACCCCCACCTTCTCCTCTCCCCCCTCTCTCCTTCCCTTCCTTTTTCTCCATACATCTTTCTCCTTCCTCTTCACCCAACACCCCTCGACCCTCGATCACCCAGACTCTAGGCCTTGAGGAAGGTGTGTGAGTTGGGTGTGACAGGTGAACTCAGTGGCAAGTTCTCATGTGTGTGTGTGTGTGAAGATCATACACGCACGGTACAGTATTTAGTATTTCGTTTCTTTTTACATCCAATTCTCTAAAAATAATAAATATGATAATAATAATGACAATAATGATGATGTTAAGGCAAAGCAGTATCTTCAAGCCATATCAAACAAGACCTGGCCTACTGTGATCTTCTTACAGGCTGATTGTGATATGGTATCTTTCTGTTATCTCTCTACAGGACATCGACTACAGTTATCTCATCCTCCTTTACACACCTATACAAGTACAGCTGAGGTACATTCTTGTTTTGGTTAATTCTCTACTAAGCAGTTTCTCTACTTACCCAGCTAAAATACATTCCCTTTCAGACTAATCTTCTGCATAGTTTCCCCTCAAACAGTTATTTACTTCCTAGTTCAAACACATCTGGATACATTCTGGTGTATAAGCTTCATATGCTGCGCATATTCTTAACACATGCTCTTCGAACACCTTCAGATATATCTCTTCCAAAGGGCATCGGCCAGAGATAACAAACGCCACGTCCTCTGGGAGATAAACTGCTGCGGTCACTAACACTCGCTCTAGTTCACTACAGGACGCCGCCGTGACGTCAGAAGGTTATTTTCTTTGGCTTGGATGATTTTCCTTGTATACTTTTATATAATTTATTTTATCTTTTTCCTTGTATACTTTTATATAATTTATTTTATTTTTTTTATAACAATAGTTTTTTGTTTTATATTTCCATTAATCATATACGAGTTTATACAGAATTAAACTGCGTAATCCAAGTGATGTCTCACAAGCGCAAGATATAGTTTTAAGATGACCTCGCCTGTCTTGTGACTAACACTCCTTTGTATGAACCCAAGTACTTTATTAGCCTTGTTTCGAGCAAATACACATTGATTACTTGGCTTAAGATTCCTACTTATCATTACTCCTAAATCTATCTCGCAGTCGGATTTCTCAATAACATCGTTGTTCATCTGGTATCTGGTTTCCCTGTTTACATCTCCTATACTGAGTACTTTACATTTGTCCTCATTGAATTTCAGCTGCCATTTTTCAGACCATTCGAAAAATTTGTTTAGATCTTCCTGTAGTGTTGCGGAGTCCTCATCAGATTTAATTGCACGTCCTGTTTTAGTGTCATCAGCAAATTTACTTATGTTGCTGTCTACACAGATATCTATGTCGTTTATGTATATAATAAATAATAATGGTCCAAGTACTGAGCCTTGGGGAACTCCACTAGTGACGTTGCTCCAATTGGGTTTAGTGCCGTTAATGCTCACTGCTCACTCGCTGTTTCCTGCCCTGTAACCACGCCCTAATCCATTTTAGAATATCTCCTTTAATGCCATGAGCCTCCACTTTTCTTATTAGTCTTTCGTGGGGGACTCTGTCGAGGGCTTTGCTAAAGTCAAGATATACCACATCATAATTGTGCCCCTCGTCCACTGATTCGAAAACCGATGAAAAGAATGTTAATAGATTAGTTAGACATGAACGCCCGCTTGTGAAGCCATGTTGGGAATCATTGATCAACTTGTGCTTCTCCAGGTGATTTCGAATAGAGTTTGAAATGATTGCTTCCAGTAATTTGCCTACAATTGATGTTAGACTGATTGGAAGGTAATTAGAGGAAAGTGATCTATCTCCCTTCTTGAAAATCGGTATTACATTCGTTATCCTCCAGGATTCTGGTACTACACCTGTTTTTAAGGACATGTTAAACAACTTTGCTAAGGCATACTAAGCTCTTCCTTACATTCCTTTAATACTCTGGCAAATATCTCATCGGGACCTGGTGACTTATTAGGCTTTAGTGTGTCTATTTGCTTACTAGCATCGTTACTAGTCACTACTATCTCGCTTAATTTATTTCTTCACTATCTCTGTATAGAGTCGGTGCCTCGGGTATCATATTTAAATTTTCGGTGAAAACTGTTGAAAAGTATTTATTCAGATTATTGCTCATTTCTCCGTCGTTATCAGTTAGCTCGCCGGTATCTGATTGTATTGGTCCAATCTTATCTCATGTTTTAGTTTGATACATATGATAGAATCCCTTGGGGTTTGACTTCGCCTCCCTTGCTATCTTCAGTTCATTATTCCTCTTTGCTTTTCTTATCTCGGTCTTAAGTCAAAGTTGTCTGCAGTTGATCATCAATGGATTCCATCTGCCGTGGAAGCTTGAGCGGTCCGCGCAATCCATATATTATATTCACCACGTCTTCAACAATAAGAACGCGTCCAAGGGGTGCAACAAGCGCACCTGGCTTAGGGACATCTGTGGACATATTCGTCAACACAACAGTGCCACAAAGCAGTAGGAGCAGCACAATGATGATCCAAGCCATTCTGTAAGAGTTTCAATCCAGCCAGGGAGAAGGAGACGAACCAACAGCAGGGGTGACAACAATATCAGGCAGGAGGTCGTGTTCCTGAAGGGCTCGGATGAGTGACCCTCGCCACTGTCTTCTAGATGGAGGTCGGCCTTGGACAGCATGAGTCAAGTTGGCTTGGACATAGTTGCCCCGAGGATCACAGGCCAAGTTCGGTATATAGGGAAGTAGAGCGTGTCTGCTGACGAGCCCCAAGGATGATACGAGCAGCTTTACTCTGGATAACTTCGAGACGGTTGACAGCAGTCCGACTGATGTTGACGAGGGCAGGGGCGGCGTAGTCGACACAGGAACGAACAAAGGACTTGTACTTGGTGAGAAGTACAGGGATGGTGGCACCAAAGGAACCCCTGCACATGGTAGAGAGGGGAGCGAGACACCGAAAGCAAATGTCTCTAAGATAGCGGACTTCAGGGATCTATAGGTGACAAATGAGAGACATGATTAATATAAAAGTGTGTCACAACTAGAAGTAGGTCACACCGCTGAATAGGGTTGGCTGGAAAAATAAGGTAAAAGCAGCAGGAACATATTTTATCATTAGTTAAACTCTTATAGGTAACCATAAATGTTGCCCAGTTAATGTTATATGCATTCAAAATATTTTTTTTAACATTTACAGATAAAAATGACAAGACAATAATTCAAACGATCTATTCTTTAGATTAAAAAAAAATATGCATAACACGTAACTTGTCCGGCATGGGTGTCACCAGGTCTCCACCACCTCCGGTCTACCCCTGTAGTTTTCTCTCTCTGTCTGTTAATGTGTACCATTATGTCAAATAATGTAAAACTTGATTGGATAAATTTTTTCGTTAATGTATTAAACAAAACAATGATATCCTTTCCCGGTCCTTATTGGGAAATGGAAGTATCAGAGCTCGATTGTTGAACTGCTTGGGTGCTTGTTTGTGTGTAGGGGCTATGTATGACCAGTGGAGCCACTGCTTGAAATATGTTGCTATACAGTATATTGAAAATTTCACCCTAACCTTGAAAACTTGAGGAAAAAAATTGAAAACCTCTCATACATTGAAAAATCATGTTATTTTTTATATTTTTATATATCTTTTTATATTAAAGAATCATAGTTAACTTAGTTATGACAACGTTCTATTGGCACTTAGTTTGGTAAGTAAGTTGGCATCCCTAGACCCATGATTCGCCGATTTCGCATCTCTAAACAACGTGAATCCTACATTTTTTCATTTAGCAAGAAATGTTAAATATATTTTTTTATAGTGCTGCAGTGTAGAAACAACAATTAAAATTAATTAATTAGTAGGCTACACTAAACTATTCCTACAGTACAATAGGTCTACTTGTTTAGCTACTAAGTAAAATCTCTTCTTTGATTTACTCAGATAAAACTTTACTTAGTCTCGTCTCAAACCGTCCAACGAATAGATTTCGATTTCCTTAGCAATGCAGAATGCCGAGTGTCTATTTTTATTTGGTTGTCTATTATTTTCTTGTATATTTTATATTTTTTGTACAGTCACGAGTCATAATAACAAGAACACCCTGCTCGAACGGAAGGTGAGACTAGGTGGCCTTTCTGGACGACAGCTCACCATGCTGACAACAATGCGACACACAAACGAACACACGCCAGACGATAGTTTGACCAATGGTTGTTTCCCGCTCGTCACCACGGACAGAGCTTGGGAAACCATTGATAAATAATAATATAGATACATCGCCAATTCTGTATTACCATTAATGTTAATGCAATAAGAAATAACTTCATGTTAAAGCAAAGTTGCACTAACTGAAAAATCAACTCCATATATCAAAAAGGTATTGTTGACAAGTAATTTGGCATTTAAAGCTGGTGGTTGGAGTAATACCAATAGTATATTACTGTACTGTGGTGTTTGTGGCACCGTGAGTGTCCAGTTAGTGCCTCTATTTGTTATATCATATGAAGGTGTCCTGAGCTCTGGATTGCGACATGTAATACGACCTAAATATCTACAAGGATAACATACAGTATACTGTACTTGTCCATATAATACCTAATAGAAACATATTTCACCTCACGATGTGTAAATGAAGGTCCTTTATTATTTGACTGCTGACCATAGTGTGTTATATGCCATAATTATGTCACATTTTATTATCTTATTGGCATGATAACATAATGGATGTCATCACTGGGAGGAGGGGACGGGTTTGTAGGGGTGCTGCAGGGCGGGAGATGGGTATGGCCAAGGGCGGATGGGATCGAGCAAGGAAGTTGGGGAGACCTCGGACAGGGATTGTGCTTGGGGTAGGAGACAAGGCATGGTTGGAGGATATATATTGCCATGAAATGTGTCTTGTTTAAGCCACCCTGTATATACCAAAAAGGTTCTTTTTACGAAACATGATAACAGGATAGTAGGTAGTAGGCAGCTATCAAACAGGGTGATACTACCGCCTGGGAAGATATTGGAAGCATAATGTGTTGTCTAATAGTAGACCCTGCTGCCATATGGCATCACGAAACTTTTGCCGATCTGACTTTCTGCTTCATTTACACACAATTACAGGGTCTCAATTCTTTCTCTTACTTTGACAACACAGCATACATACTGTATATCGTTTCTCACTATTGATCTTTTTTTTAATTTTTGTATTTCTTTACGGTTCATTTTTGTTATAATTATTATTATTATTATTATTATTAATATTATTAATATTATTATTATTATTATTATTATTATTATTATTATTATTATTATTATTATTATTATTATTATTATTATTATTATTATTATTATTATTATTATTATTATTATTATTATTGTTGTTGTTGTTGTTGTTGGTGTTGTTGTTTAATTCATAATTTTGTAGTTTTTATTTTAGATTTTATTTATTATGAACTAATTATCATTATTATTATTATTGTTATTATTATTACATTTTCGCCCCCAGGCCCCGTGTGGGTCAGTTACCTGTGTCCGGGTGGGCTAATCCCCCCTCCCCCCCCCCAAAAAAAAGATCAAAGTAAGGGTTGACCTGGTATCAAGCCACAGTGTTACAATAGGATGCAAACTGAACACATGATAACCTTGGCATTAAACCTTATTACTTGTATTAAAAGGCTATATTTATGTTCTTGAATGAGAACATATTACCCTTTCAAATTACACTCTGCAAACCAATACAATCGCTTATTTTACGTTCAGGTGTCATGTGTTAATACTAGCAATATTATGTAAAGTAGGCCGTGTCTAACTCACAAAGACTCACATGTTCATTTACTCAGCACCGATCGCTAACGTGACACCATCCCTTCGTTATTCCACCGAATGTATTTATCACAGTATGGTAGACAAATATATTGCTACTGTAGAAAATATGCCAATCGTAATGCAAACAACAATCCGTGACGCCACCTCCATGAACATGAAAAAATACTAACGTGAATGTATTGAGGCCGGTTTCGAGCAAGCTTCATGACAGTGACCGAAACATCAATCTTCGAACACAAGTCATTCTTATAGCTCCATGAGGCGACACCGCACTAGTTGGCACTGATCGCCTGACTTGGTAATTGCAATACCCGTTCCGTTTGTTCAGTCTAGCATCTAGATTCTAGACCAGTGGTTCTTAACCTGGGGGGGCGTCAGTAATTTCCAGGGGGGGTGCAAGCCCTAGGGAAAAAGTAGGAATTTCTCTAATTATAAGTATAGTTTTTATTCTCTTAACAAGAGCGTGGGCTAATATTGAGAAGTTTATGAAAAAATGCAAAAGTATCGCCTTATAACTTTAGTTTTCTATAGGCTACTTTTTTTACTTAGGGCTTACCATTTTCTGTGCTTATTGACCCCCCTCCCTATCCCTCGAAACCCATGGGGGGGGGGAGTTAACTCGTCCTGGACCTGTATACTGCTCGTTGGTGACTGGTGAGCCCCGTTCTCTCCCAGTCTTCTGCACACGTCCGTGGCAATAATTCCTCTTCTCTCACATTTATTCAGTTAAGGCTGTTGAGGTATGTTTTATCCCAGTTGCTATATTTACCTAAAAATAGTAAGCAGCCATAAGTTTATTGGTGAATTGTGAACACGCATGTGTTGCTCTGTTGGTTATTCTCAAGTTTTGAATTCCGTTTGCATTTTATCAGAAGTTGGTGGTGCTTAAAATCATGTGGTGGTAACAGGTGGTTATGGTAAAGTTGTATTTATGATGATATTGATTTGTTTCTTAATAATCATGTGTTTATGATCATGATGTGTTTACTATAATGTTGTGGTGTTTGTTAATATTTACTTAATAGTTATGTGGTGGTGTTTATGATCATCTAGTGGTGCTTATGATCATGTTGTAATCATTGATGTTTGTTAATAATCATGTGGTGTTTATGATCATGTGATGTTTGTTAATGATATGGTGGTGTTTATGATCATGTATGATTGTAGTCAATTGTAGTGTTTACGAACTTTACGATCATATGTTTGTTTTTGATCATGTGGTTGTGATCATCATGATGTTGTGGTGTTCATGAGCACGTGGTGATGTTTATCTTACCTTACACGTGCCTTATGTTTTGTTCACAGATTTGTGTTGTCCACTGCACATCAAATAATTCGCAATGAGTGCAAAGAAGCGGAAGTATCTTGACGAATATATTCGATTTAGATTCGTGTCTCTCCAAAAGGGTGACACAGAGGTCCCTCAGTGTGTGATATGTTACAAGACTCTGAGCAATGATGGAATGCGGCCCTCATGCTTGGAACGCCACTTGAGAACAACACATCCTGCTCTAGCTGACAAGCCCAAGGCATTCTTTGAAACAAAAAGACACTCCTTGAAGCAAGTTAAGTTGGACGGCAGTGGGGCATTTCGGCAACAAACTTCAAAGGTTGTTGAGGCTTCCTATGAGATCGCCATGTTGATTGCAAAGAGCAAGAAGAGCCATAACATCGGAGAGTTTCTCATAAGACCAAGCATACTCCGTGCAGCAGAACTCGTTCTGGGGAAAGATAGTGCAAACAAGCTTTCCCAAATTTCACTATCAAACGATACAGTCAAAGGAAGGATCGATGAATTGTCTCAAGACACCAAAGATCAAATTCTCGACCAAGTAAGAGATTCTCCTGTTTTTGCCATCCAGTGCGACGAAACGACTGACATCGCTCAGTGTTCTCAGCTACTGATGTATGCTCGTTTCGTGTCAGGCAACAGTGTAAAAGAGGAAATGCTGTTCTGTCACCCCATGGAAAGTTGTACAACAGCAGCAGCTATTTTTCATGATGTATCAAACTTCTTTCAGGAAAACCAACTTTCGTGGGACTCGCTGGTAGGGGTGTGCACTGATGGAGCTCCAGCCATGCTTGGTCTGCAGTCTGGACTCATTACAATGGTGAAAGAAAAAAATCCGTCTGTTGTAGGTACACACCGCATACTTCATCATGAATCCTTAGTATCCAGAACTTTACCTGCTGAAATGAGGGATGTCCTGAACGTGGCTATCAAGGTAGTCAACTTTATCAAAGCTGGAGCCTTAAACAGTCGTCTCTTCAAACTGCTGTGTAAGGATATGGAATCTGAACATGAAACCTTGCTTTTTCACACGAACGTACGATGGCTATCAAAGGGGAACATGCTTGGACGGCTTTATGAACTCCGAGAAGAAGTAGCAATATTTCTTGATTCGAAGTAGAAGGCAGATCTCCATGACAAGTTCCCGCCTGAAGGCTTTCAGCTATCTCTAGCTTACCTGGTGGACATCTTCGAAGCGTTGAATGCTCTCAACCTTAAACTACAAGGGAAAAACATCAATATCATCATGCACCAAGACACCATTTGAACCTTCATGGCCAAACTCGACCTCTGGAAGCGTCTAATTCAGCAGGGAAATACAGCCAGTTTTAGTAACTTGGATTCTGCTCTCATTCACGGTAACCTTGATTCTGAGTTAAAGAAACAAATAATCACTCATCTAACTGACTTGAAAACAGAATTCATCAGATACTTCCCAGAGATAGATGAGAAGTGTGAAGGCTGGAAATTCATCAGGAACCCATTTAAATGTGAAGTAGCTGATGTTTCGGATGAATTGCAAGAG
>NW_024721794.1:0-12294 GCF_018991925.1 Homarus americanus | reverse complement strand
TTTCTTATTACTCAGAAAAAATTTAGAAATTCTTGAGTGGAAAAACTAACCTGAAATAAAAATATATATCAACACATTGCACATGATTTCACATTATTCAGTACAGTATTTGAAAAATTTTGGTGATTAATAAATTTGATAAAAATCATGATACAAATTCATAAACTAGTTGCATTATGCTTGTATTACGACCGATCATATTACTACAAACATTTCAAGAGTAAGTAGTAAACTAGGAATGTAAATACAGTAGTTTTCTCAGATAGTTTATAATGAAAATAAAACTGCTGCACAGTTCTTGATTGAAATATGAAAGAGTTAATACAAGTGATTACGTCAAAGCTCAAGAAAAAAGTTAAAACCCAAAACACGGGTTTACTTTGATAAAACAACAGTTTTATATTTTATGAAAATACAAACTATTCTCCACCCTGCAACTGTTCATGCAGCCCAGATGACTGGCATTAAAGAGTGATCAACTCATGAGTGTGATACTTTACAGCCATGAAATGACACTAGGAAGTCACATTAGGTTAAGATGTTCATAAGTTAATACAAGGTGAAAACTCTAACTTTCACCTAAGCAGCAACTTTTATCTCTCAGACCCTTTGTATCAATGGGATAAGGTTGTGACAAAAATTAAAAAAACCAGTCAACAATGCTGGAGTCCTGGACACCCTGGGGTTTCATCCATCTGTCTTTCCTGGCTATGCTTGACACCTGAGTCAAATATATCGAATTATTGTTAGGACATTTGGGAACTCATACAAATACCTTTTAAATAAATTATTTAAATTAAATTTAGTGATTAAATCTATTTTTGTAAAAGGATACATCATGACTGTGTCTCGGTGCTGTAATCCCACTTCAGGTGAGATCTTGGTGGGAGTAGCGACATCGGCTCTGTAACAAAACAAAAATTTACACAGTTAATGGAAATTTAGATTGGTAAACAAGTAAAAGTTGGATGTATCAGCAAATGGAGAAGTGATGTTATGAATCACAAAGTAAAGGAGGGAAAAAAAACAGACACACTAGAGAAATGTATTGGGATAGAACCATGTTAACAAGAGAATCATTGCTCTGATCTCATTGATAACAGTGTGAGTATGAACTCTTGTTACAAGTGGCCAGAATCAAGAGCATGTGACATATATTTTCTCTTGTGGTGGTTCCTTCACAACACAGCCCTATGTTTGTCCATCAATCCACATAACCGAACATTATCTAGAGGCACACATGAACCACTTTGACTTGCTCCCCAGTCATGCTTGCATCATAAAATTGTGTCTAGAGTAAAGATTTGATCCTCACTTTATTTTAGGGATGATGGCAGAAGTTTGTTGGACTTGAACATCATTCTTGTGTTCAGTTGTTGTTCTAGCTGTTCCATGTGATTTATCCTAGAGGCTAAAGAATCAATTTCTTCTTCAATTCCACCTGGAATGGTAGTCTAGTTACAGGAATGTAATCAGTACAGTACTGTACATGAATATATTAAATGCAAGACTTGAAATTTGTACCAATAGTAAATACAAGCTATATCTTAGACCTAAAACAAGGCTGAACCTTATGGTTAAATTTTTCATCCATGTAGAGGTCAAGCACTTTCGATGGTCATCATAATTGTCCTTGTTCAATCTATACTGATGGTGGCATGCGTAATAACAGTTTTACAGAATCTTGTGAACAACCTAATTTTAACAGCAGCTGTCAATATACAACTTGCTCGTCCCTCGAGTCATGGGTCACTTCCCCAAACCCATATTTCCTGTTGGACCCTGTCATGGTTTTGGGGTGGTTAGGTGGTTAGTAGGAGTGGATTATATTATATAAGATAATATGTGCGTATTTCTTATTTCTTACGTAGAGTCCGGTACCTTCACACTGATTCGTACAGGAGGTTATGGGCGTATCTCGTAAGAGGTTCACTCCACCTACGACATTCCATGATTTATACTTGATAAATGATGATTTAATGAATTTATTTAATTTTCAACATCCATCTAAGTTATTGGTTATACTATGTCATAACCAATCAGTCATACCTTTAGTAATAATAAGATAGAGGATCACGAATCTGGGCGAATAATTGCACTTACATTTGTTGTCAAGCTTCCATACAATGATTTACAATTTGCATGGATATATGATTTACTCACGTTCACGTGTAATAAAATTAATCTTCTAAAACAGGGAATTTTCGACTTGGGGACACATGTGGTTTACTCTACTATGGGTGTGACTTAACAGCAGTCTTAATTCTTCAAGTGATACATTTACTGCCAGCCTGGATTGCTTTGTTGCAGCCAGGCTTCATCATAAGAACTTCTTCCCCGGCCATAACAACAAAAAGGTGGCACTCTTACTACATTGATAGTCTCGCGTCACTGACAGTCACTGTGGACGGTTGTCGCGGCTATGAACTGGTGTTGGACTTGAATTAACCATTAGGTGCATAGACCAGCCTGGATTGCTTTGTCCAAATCCGGGCTTACACGTGATATTTCCACGGATAACAAACCTAGGTTAGTTATGACCTCAGTCTGCGGTCGATCACGTCGGTAGGCGGGTAATGTGCAGGAGAACTCTGTGTGGAATTAATTAACCATTTGTCAGGTTTGATAGGTCGCCTGATTGCTCATGGTCCAGGCATCCACACTTGATATTTCCACGGGATAACAAACCTAGGTTAACACGCTTAGCCCGTGCTCACGAGTTTGCACAGGATGAGGCGGTGGAGGACTCTGTGTGGTGGTGGTGTCCCGCCTTCAGGAAGGAGAGGCTGGAGGCTTAAGCTTAGCTAACCCATGGCTCAGGGATACTACTTAAAATGAGGTTTTTGGGTGAAGCATGAACAGTACAACACTGTTTCACTGCCCACCCCACAAAGGCTGGCTAACATACACTAATGGGAAAATACATGTCCCAGTTATAGCCTGGCGCCCTTATCTCTGGTAAAACAAACTTTGGAGTTGGTTGCGTTGGTAAGCCTAAACTGAATCCCGAGACAGACCCAGACCTTTAGGGTTTCCAACCACAGGAGAATTTAGAACACAGAACCTGTGGGTTTGTGAGGGATTACTGTACCTGTAAGTGTTTCAGGCTGCCATTATTACTTTATATATATATAATATATATAACGAACGAACTCCTACAACTAATGATGAATACAGATTATTTTCGTTCATGATGAATATTGTTGTACCGTGGCTCACAGTATAAAGAGCCAGTAGGTGCCATATTGGTTCATTATTTAGTCAGTGCACCACTTGAACTTGTTGAAATTTCGTCTTTTGATGTGGAAATTCGTGTTATTTTTATAACTATTTTGTTATACAAGTGCAAATTGTAACAATGAATCGCCAATGCGAAGTAGGAAAGCTAATAACCCTTGAAACTAAGAAAGAAATTATAAATAAATACACAAGTGCAAAGATGTCACCAAAGAAGGCTAGGAGGGATGTGAGTCTTCCTTCCTCCATATTCTCCATGGTCTTTATACTGTCTCCTGTCGTGCATCTTAAACATTTTGTTAGTTGGAATTGTGTTTTTTTATATTTCTAAATGAAATTTTTCAGCGTTAGTGGTTGTATTTAAATTGGAATGGGTTAGTCGTATAGCCGGTTTCTAGAACCAATTAGTTTCGTTGTTGCATACTTGATATATATATATATATATATATATATATATATATATATATATATATATATATATATATATATATATATATATATATATATATATATATATATATATATATATAGTATATATATATATATATATATATAATGTTAATACAGTGACCCCTAGTTTATTTGACAATCTCTTGTTGGCGTAATTTGTGTTGGCGAATCGTTTCTTCATAAGATCTTCAATTGGCGAAAAAAAAATTGTTAACGAAGTTCTTATAACCTATTCCTCAATGTTTTTTTTGCTTGTATTGACCGGCAAATCAGTTTTTAGTATCAGTCGCTGACGCATTAATGGGATCTGGGCTTTAAATTTCAATATTTAGTAAATATCAAGAAGTTTTCTTGTTAAATAATTTTAAGTTTAATTTTCGATTTTTAGTTGTTTTGATAATTTTGTAGATAACTGAAGATGTGTATATTTGGTTTATGGCGTTCAGCTCTCTTAACAGCAAGCAGTTGTTGGTTCTCTCTGTTTCGCTGGGGTAGCATCTGTTGAGAATATATTAAGCTAATGCTTTTTTCTAAGTCAAATTAATGGTCATTTTGAAATATATTTTGCTATATTGACAATATTAATGCTGTGCGGTGTTGGTTTAAAGAAATAATCTTTTGAGTTGCAAAGGCAAAATTTTATGGGTGAATGAGCTTGGCTGGGTGATTTTGGTTGCACCTGCGCCTTTCATTCTTAAATCCCATCATCATCATCATCCAGGAGCTTCTTGTTTTTTTAGTAGTGAACTTTTTTCCTTTTTGTTGTGATTTTAAGAAATTTTGAGAGCTGAACCAATTGATTCAGGCTCGTTGAAATAATGGTTTGGTTAATGTAACTTTTTCGGTTGGCGGATCTATTTTGAGCGGATTTGGTTGGTTAGCGGAGGGTTATATATATATATATATATATATATATATATATATATATATATATATATATATATATATAGTATATATATATATCAACGATATGTGTATCTCTGTTGTGGGTCAGCACATTTTTTCTGTTTGCCTGAGTAAGTTGGGACAATAGTTTCTGGTTAGGTCATTGGTCTGTGTGTGTCATTCAGTACTGAGACTTGTTTTCCACACATAAGTAGATCTGATAATAAGAAAATCCATTAGAATATCTTGTAGATGAAGCTTATTTCATCAGATACATATGGTAATTGGTATATTACTATGACATGTGTAACTATGCAGGTTCATGAGGTCCAGGACACCAGGAAGGTAACTGAATTTAGTTACATGAACAAGAAAAAGAGAATAATGAGGGGAAAGAGGTGCATGAGAAAGGGAAAAATAAGAATGTATAGAGTGTTAAATGCCTGTATTCCAAAAGCAGGCAGGTGATGATTTATTTCAGCCCATGTATAGGAAACTAGTCACCCTTACACCTAAGAAGCCCAGCTGGTGAAACATCTATTTTCAAGCAAAAAAGGGGTTAAATACTTATAACCTCAGATCCTTGTGGGTAGTTACCACCATAACGGTTTTACGTTTCTTGCCCTTCCCTTAAAAAACACAATGACAGGCTTGGGACTTAAGTTTCACATGGTTCTGCATGAAGAATGGGATGCTAGAGATAATCTCCAGCTAATGTGAGGTAAGGGCTTAGAGGGTATTATTTCCCTCTAATAAACATCCCTTTGTCAGACAAAATTGACACATTGCACAATTTGCAAATTTATCTTGAAATCAATGATGGTACAGAGACAAAAGAATTGGCATGAAGTTGCGCTAATTGGAAAGACACAACCCAAAACTTTTGTCTCTAGAGGGCAAACTATTGTTAATTTAGTTACCTCTATTAGTAAGGAGTCCCTAGTCTAGGGTATACCAGGAGTAAGAAATTTTTTTGGAGTATCTGCCACATACACAAAAGCAATTATGTTAACTTTTACAGTGTAAATGAGCCTGGACAAACTACAGGTATTAAGGATTGGGGTAATACTTTGGTTTTAGGATTCAGTTAAAGTCTATCCGCTTCGAAAATGAGTGACCTGCTATACGTATAGCAAATTATATTAACAACAAAGGTCTTGCTGATAAAGGTAAAAAAAACTTTAATTATCTCCTTCAGCAGATTGGAGTTCATAATCCATAGTAGCAGTGGCAGTATCTATGCCATCCTTTGCAGTTGAGAAAGAAGCACCAACTTACTGTTGGCTACCAAATGACATAGCTATAAATGTCATCTCATTCAGAACCTTTCATCTCTCGTGTTAGCTTCTCCTTCATTCTCCTGCATCTTAAGTTTATTTGGGATAAAATAAAAAATTGGTTGCAGCAACTTCTAAGATGGAACTGGGGATCTGCTCTTTTGTTTGTATATACCGACCAAGCGCATCTCATGTCCACAAAAATCAAATAAAATAAAACAAATCTAAAAATTAAATTACACCATGCCACTTTAAAGAAAGTTGCCTCATTGGTGTATGTGTAATTAGTAACAAAGTACTTATTGTTTAATATAGAGGGATCTGCCTCAACTAGAAGTTAGGTTTCTTTGGTTGGATAGGCCAGATTCTACTAGGTTCTGTTCATGGCTGTTTCTATTTTATTAATTACTATCATCCAAGGAACATTCAGGAAAAAAAACAACGAAATATTCGCTTTAATGGCTGTAGCTTTTTTGTTACATTTTTTTTTGTATTTAGGTGTGTTTTACTCAAATTTAATTTTTGAAAAATTTTATTTTTATTTTTATACAAAATTCACTTATTTGCACAAGAAATGAATGTCAGATTTGACTAAACAGCTAAATACACATAAAAAAAATATTCTACAACACCTTCTAACTTCCAAATTGTATTTGAAGCTAACCATAACTAATCAACCTGACCTACCTAATGAACCAAACATCGCTGATGGGTTTTTTCCATAATGTTTTACTTGCCACAGCGTATTAAAACTATTGTATATTAATAAAAATTAAAACAAATCGAACAATGGCTCTGGGTGATAACCTATCGGCTAAATTACCAAATTTATTACCATGCTTCCTTGCTTCCTGCTGGCCTGTAGCTTGTGCTTTAGAAACAAGTGTTTAAAAAAAATTACTAAGTAAGTACTGTACTGTAATTATTCGGTTAATATCTGTTTAATGGTTGCAACAAGATTTTCGTATTTGGTTATTCTAAGTTAGTTAGGTTAATCAATTGTTGATTTGGAAGTTGAAATTTTAGGAGAATAGGTAATTATTGAAGACCCCACAGCCACTGATTTTCAAAGAAAAGAATTTAAAATGCTGTATTTCATTGTTTTATAGTTTACACTGTCATAGTTTTATGGTGGAAGTGTTAAAAAGTGGTTATTCCTCAATTAAATCTAACCTGACCTTAGTTGATAAAAAAGTGTCATAAGCATTGTTAGAAGACCTTCATCAACCCAACCAAAACCTACCTAACCTTACTCTAACTTCCTAGCCCTGAGGTTCAACCTTCTGGACCCCCCAGCATACAAACAAAAAACAACTTACTAATATATAGTGTAATTTTACATGTTTTGTGTGCATGAGACCAACGCAACCTGTGTGGTTCATAATACATACAGGCAATTGGTGATCAGTAGGTGCTCTGTTGACTAATTATCTACCAAATGGAAGCCGAATTTCATAAAATTATTATTATATCAGAACACACTGAAAATATAATAAGAAAATAAACATAAAGACAAATGCATCAGTTGTGAAGTCACCCAGTCCAGTTTAGAAACATTTTTTGTGTAAATGTGAAAGAAAGATTATATTAAATACACCCAAAACAACTTGTCTATTTCATAACAAAAGGAGCCACGGCCATTAAACGGATATTTACCCATTATTTCTCAAACACCGACATATGGTTTTAGCTAGTCGGAGTCACCCCACCACCAGTAGACAGGGATAGGCACGGGTGACGGTAATTATCACAGAACACCAGCTAAATCATGTCGGCATGCTGGTGTTTGTGGAATAATAGCTCATTTACTAAAAGTTACAACCATAAACACTTTACCAAACGTACAATTTATTCCCTAACAGAAGCAGCATCACAGCTCAATAACGGGGTTCGCTAAACTACTGTATTAACAATGGTAATTCCTTAATATGCCAATACTTATAAAGTTACTGAGACTATTTACTAATAAAATAAAAATAAACGCTTAAAACACTCAAAAAGGTAAAATTAAAGCTAAGGACAGGAGCAATTTACCTTGACGAGTATTTAAATCTTCAAAACTTGTTGCCGTTGTGTCCACTAATAACCGATATAATAGGTTCACTTTTTTATTAGACTTCCAGAATAAGAATTTTGAATTTAATGTTATAAAATACCAAATAATATAGAAGAGGGCTATTTTTTTTACTTAATTTAAGACAGACTTGACCAGTACAGGTTGTGTAACCAGAGAAATGACCGACCGGATAATAAACTGATAAGTGTTTTTTAAATCACTATTACTGTATCACACTTTAAATATCAGATTAAAATATATATCCTAATTCCTCATTCGTTTTAAATCAATTTTGATCATCAAATAACTCGCTTTTCTATTATTTCTTTCATCCTCTCTTTCGTCACTGATGATGACTGATCGGCAAGTACTGGCTCTCTATTACTCACTGTTACCAAGCACTGTTCTATGTTACTCACTGTTAGTAAGTACTGGCTCTCTATTACTCACTGTTACCAAGTACTGTCTATGTTTATTCACTGTTACTAAGTATTGGCCTTATTACTCCACTGTTACCAAGTACTGTCTTATGTTACTCACTGTTACCAAGTACTGTCTATGTTACTCACTGTTAGTAAGTACTGGCTCTCTATTACTCACTGTTAGTAAGTACTTTGGCTCTCTATTACTCACTGTTACTAAGCACTGTCTATGTTACTCACTGTTAGTACACTGGCTCTTTATTCTCACCGCTGTTACCAAGTACTGTCTATGTTACCTCACTGTTAGTAAGCACTGGCTCTCTATTACTCACTGTTACCAAGTACTGTCTATGTTACTCACTGTTAGTGTTAACGGCTCTTTATTACTCACTGTTTCCAAGTACTGTCTATGTTACTCACTGTTGGCAAGTACTGGCTCTATACATCACTGTTGGCAAGTGCAGGCTCTCTATTACTCATTGTTAAGGCATTGGCTTTATTACTCACTGTTACTGGCACTGTCTATACACTTCCACTGTTGGCACTTGGCTCTATTACTCACTGTTACCAAGTAGTGTCTATTGTGTTACTCGATTGCCAAATGCACTGGCCCCATTACCCACTGCTGCGCACTGGCTCCTTCTTCACTCACTGTTACCACATCGTCTATGTACTCACTGTTGGCAAGTACTTGTTTTATTACTCACTGTTACTAAGTACTGTCTATGTTACTCACTGCCGGCACTGGCTCTGAACACCGTTACCATATCGTCTATGTTACCCACTGTTGCGCGGCGTCACTCACTCACTGTTAGTAAGTACTGGCCTCTATTACTCACTGTTGGCAAGTACTGGCTCTATTACTCACTTTTGGCAAGCACTGGCCTCTATTATCGCTGATTGGTGGGTGAGCATTGGCTTCAGTTATCCACTGTTGGTGAGTACTGGCTCTCTATTACTCACTGTTGGCAAAATCATTACTCACTGTTGGCAAGTGCGTTCATTACTACTGTTAGTAAGTATCTTTTCATTACTCAATGTTGTTGAGTACGCTGGCTTCTATTATTCCATTGTTGGCAAGTACTGGCTCTATTACTCTCACTGTTGTAAGTGCAGGTTTTCTCCATACTCACTGTTAGTAAGTTGGCTCGAGCATCACTGTTGGTGAGTACTGGCTTCTAGCACTCACTGTTGGCGTACTGGTTTCTATTACTCACTGTTGGTGAGTACTGGGTGTATTCCACTGTTGCGGGTACTGGCTTCTGAATGATGTATTGTCGCCAACTCTGGTCTTGAAATGAGTTCATATTTGGGTGCTGTCACAACTCCTCTGTAGGGATTGGTTTCCAGCTAGCTCTCATCTTAAAAAGTTTTTCCCTCACAATTTTTCAGGACCTGTGGCTTTTCCGCCTGAACCGGAACCCAGGTAGGTATCCACTCCTGAGGAGTGGAATAATCAAGTAATATGTCTCCGTGATTTTTGTAACTTTGAATTAGTCCTTGGGTGATATAGCCGATTTTTTTTATACTGCAATTTCACCGTGTTTTAATGGATACTGATGTAATGCAAATGTGTTGAAACGGGGTTATTTCTAAATTAAACCTAACAATCTTAGTTGATAAGAACGAGCAGCAAATCATAGAAGACTGCATGATATCAATAGGGAAATAAATAAATATCTCTTACCGGAGGTTACAACACCGTGCTAGGAGTCGAGAATGTTTTTATGTGTGTGTGATGCAGTAGTAGCAAGGTTAAACAACACTAATTTGTAGGCAGTACTGTATGAGGTATAGGACACTTGTTTTATACCTATTAATACTTTTTACACTATTAATATCTTTTTACACTGTAACAATGGTTATTACTGATCTAGTAATTTATCACAATACTATACTAGACTTGGGGGGGGTAAACACATGGTGAAGCGAGTCAAGTCAAGGGTAAGATTTCTACATCACAAAAGCTGAGAAGCTACTGAGAAGAGACTGGGAGGCTCTGCGTGTGAGTGAGGAAAGATACATCTACTTGGCAGCATAATCTAGCCTGGCCCATCCTTTTTTATTCAAATAGGCCCGTTGAAAAATCTAAATGTCATGTGTGGTGACTCCAAAGTTTCTATATACGTTATGGGTTTGATCAAGTCTTTGGGGTTAATAAAGGATGTCATACAATCAAACACCAAGTTACATACAATCTTTTATTTTATGACAAATATTTTTTATGATAAACAAGTCAGCACAATCTATCAAAATAGAGTAAGGACTGGTATAAAATAATATGTTATTTCATTCATTAAGTTTTATTCACCTCAAAAACAGAAATCCAAAATCCACATATCGTTGCTATATAATTTCGTATATGCTTTGTTTCTTGTTTTATGGGTTAAAGCACATACTATGGACTTAAGGAACACCTTTTTAGCGGTCTTCAATGAAATGGTGATTTGAGTTTGTTATGGATGTTCTTAATTTTATCATTATGGAGAGCTGAAAGCTTTCTAGTTCTAGGCTGCCTTGCTTCTACACTTACAATGTGTGGTAGGTCTTTATGCCATCCTTTAGGTGTCCTTTAACATCGAACTTTGGAAGGTTGATGATAAATCTCCTCTTATTTTCTGGGTAATGCACTTCTTTTTAAAGTTCATATGCTGTTATAGTTTGTATGTAAAAAGAATTGCAATACATTATATAGTAATTGTATATTAGTTGATATAAACTGCACTGTAATGTGTGGTAGATGTGTCAGTGTACAGGAAGAGTATAGTTTGAATACTAAGTTCTGTACTGTACAGTAGACCTTATATTCCCAGTTCACTCCCAAAATCATTTTACATAAACAGCTTCTTCCCTTCTCATAATCATCCTCTGGTGTTATCTTACACACACACACACACAGCAGACTTACTGGCTTGTCGGCTGTTTGCAGATCTGCTTGAGATCTCCGCCAGCGAATTCGTTGGTTCCTTACAACTCATCCGCTCTGTGAGTTTCGTGAGTGTTGTAAGAATTGACTAATCCCATTGTAAAATTATCCTTGTAGTTACCTGTGTTCACTCTAAGCCAGTCTTATTTTTGCACTGTAGGGTAGTTATGTTTTTGGGGGGAGGATGGTTGGTATATTGTTTGGTCTTCAGTTATAAAATGGAGATTCTGGGGTCAATTGTCCATTTATGAACTTAAAGTCAGAATCAAATAACTCTGTACAGTACTCATAAAGAGGGGTTGTGTTTCAGCATGATGCTATGGGTAAGAGAGGTGGGGAGGAGGGTCTGCAGTGTAAATGATCTGTTCAACATTTGTTCTCTGTTTTATGTATACAGGTTGTAATTTCCTTTAGTGCATTCTGTGGTCCGAACGATTTAGTTTGCCCATGGAGAAAAATTAATTTGAGTCTGTTCTTTTGATGTTTATGATTTTGCTTATTTACCCTACTTCTTGGCTTTTAATTATTACCTGTATTAAGCAACATCCTAATAAACCAACGAAAATAACACAAAATTAAATAAAAAACTAAAAAACAACTAAAAAAAAGTTCTCATGTTCTACAGCTTCAGCTAGAGTTGAGCATAATGGCCAACGGAGTAAAACACAACAACATTGGCTGGTCTTATGTTTTCAACTCTTACTTCACCACTGGTGGTAGAATTGTTTTTTTAATTCAGAACATTAAACAAAATATATGAACAGTAAATAAGTGTTGCTTTCATATTCTTAGGTACTGTATAGTAACGATTTATATGTTTTCACATAAAGACTACATATGTGAGCTCACTTTTTTCTTTTTGCACTATTAATGGTTAGCCACTTATATTGTTCCATTTATTAACATTAAATAACATTACTTAAAAACATCCATATTAATTCTTTTACATTAATTTTACAACAGCTACAACCAGGATCTTATCTTTCGTTTATATGTAGATCCACCCAGTCAAGCAATACGTAACTGAACGAAGCACAATGA